>NC_056728.1:850490785-850675785 GCF_019279795.1 Protopterus annectens | reverse complement strand
TCCAGGGCATTTGAGTTGATAAATTCCAGGAAGCGTTGGACCTGGGAATTTGTACTTGAGTAGTTTTCCCAGTTAACAGTAGGATAATTGAAATTGCCCAATATCAGGATGTTCGGTAGGACCTTCATGTTTTCCAGTGTCTCCAGAAAGGCAGAGTGGTGGTTCTGGGTCATGGAGGGTGATCTGTAGCAAGCCACAATTTGCATTGCAGATTTGCCTGATGTTAGTTGCACATGGATGACCTCAGAGGTATCATGCTGTGCCACTAACCTGGTGATGTAGGTATCCTTGATGAATATGGATACACCCCCTCCTTTTGTGTTTTGGTCCATGTTCAGTGGCTGAAATGTGTGGTATGAGTTGTAGTCCGGTAGTGCTGGGGTGCTCTGTGGAGCCTTGAACCAGGTTTCAGTTACTACACAGATGCCAACATTCTCCATACTGAGGAGTGCTTTGAGCATATACATTTTGAGATTTAAACTCCTGGCGTTGAGTAGCATAACCATCATTTTTTTATTTGTGCTGTTTACGGCGGTGGGTTTGACTTTTGAGCCTTGCCTAAAAAAGGCACTATGGGGGCAGCAAGAGCCTTGGCCAGTATTCGAAAGCCTAGAGGAGACAGGTGCAAGCCCTCTCTTGCGAAGCAACGAGGCTTGTCGAGCATTTTGTTCCAAGCTGACAGACACTGGATCCCTTTTGAATGACACCAGAAGCTTAGTCAATTGTTGAAATTGATCATTTTTTTCTTTATACTGTGGTATCATTCTTGGTGAAGGCAGGACGCTACTCAGGGTCATACCCGCCTGGGCTACATGATCAGAGAGCTCTTCCATGTCTCTTTTCATGTAGTCCAGGGAGGTACGTCTCAGGTCATTCACACCAACATGAACAATGACAGAGTCATATTTGTACTTGTTCTGGAGTAACCTGAGTGCTTGTGTTATGTGTCGGATTCTGGCTCCCGACAGGCAGCTAACAGTAACCTTCTCCTTGTCCAGCCTAGTGAGTGGGACATCAGTCATTCTAACACAGAAATGTAATAGTATTAGATTGTTGACTTTAGAAGTACACATAATAGGGTTATTTTGTATAGAGTAGTAGCTTTACAGTTAGTTTTGGAGTTATAGAGCTGGTTTCAGATAAGAATTATTGAAATTGAGGATGTGGAATAGCAGAGGGAAGAACTTATTAGAAGGTTAGTGGGGATAATAGTCTACAGAGGGAGATGTTAGAGGGTCTGGGTTAAGAGTATGAGGGGAATATCATTTTAATGTATGTGGCATTGGGAGCAAAGAGATGATTTGGTTGGTAGAAGGGTAGTTAAGGCAGAGAAGATTGTGGGGGATGCAGAGAAGATAGTGGGGAGAACGCGAATATAGAGTTTGAGAAAGAGGATGGGACATAGTGAAGCAGAGAAGAGCCATCTGAAGGAGCAGCTACCAAGAGATAAGAGCTAAAATGTCAGAGTAGAGTGTGTTACTTTTAGTGGTGGAGCAGGAACAGATATGGGTGTTGAGAAGGTTTTTTTTTTAAATGAGTTTGAAGGTCCTAAAGGAGTCTAAGACCCTAATATGTGAAAGGTATTCTCATGTTTTACAATGG
Organism: Protopterus annectens; assembly: GCF_019279795.1. Classification (NCBI taxonomy): domain Eukaryota; kingdom Metazoa; phylum Chordata; order Ceratodontiformes; family Protopteridae; genus Protopterus; species Protopterus annectens. The sequence continues at coordinate 850,674,183 of NC_056728.1, read as the reverse complement.
AGAAAGAGTAAAGGCTTTTGCCAGCTATTGTATTGGGTTTGTACACTTCTAGGATGGCTTGTAAGGTTGTAAGATAGGTTTTAAAGCTGGGCAACTGTCAGGTTTGTATATTAATTTATGTGCTTGGGTTAGTTGTACATAAAACTAAGATATTGGGAGATATCTAGCCAATTTAATTCCTTGATGGCATGACAGTGATGTGTGTGATAGGATAGGCCAGTAGCAAATTTGGCAATTTTATAGTAACATGAACTGTAGTTTGTTTTTGAGAGATATGTGTAGGTTTGTTTGGAAGGGGACTCCATAGAGTAGACAGAAGGGTAAGTATGTATTGGCAAGTTTTTTTTTGGTGGGGATATCCATGAAGTGTTTGTGCTTACAGAGTTTATCAAGTTTAAAGTGTGTATTTTAATGGTGTTCAGTATATGGTATTCAAAGGTGAGATTATTGTCAGTGATAATGCCCAGTAGTTTTGCTTGGGTTACAATTTCAATTTCTGTGTTATTATGAAAATATTTTAAAGTCATGCAGGAGAGGTTTGGGGGTGAACAATAACAGTTTGGTCTTTTGGGGGTTTAGCAGTAATTCTACATCATTTAACCAGATTTCAACAGAGGAAAAAGCAGTATGAGTCATTTTTAGGAGATGTTGAAGCTTATTGGAGGAAGAGATTATGGTGGAATCATTGGTTTATTGAATAAGTTTACTTTCAAGAGAGGAAGTATGGAGTTGTTAATAAATATACTGAAAAGTAGGGGTACCCTGGTTTTGTCAGATACTGTGATAGATTATTTTGCCATCAAACACATTGGCTCCTATTAGTTAAGTTGTTGCCAAACCATTTCAGAGTTGGCGATAAGAATCCCAAAATGGATAGCTGTTGTACTAGTTTTTGATGAAATACTGTATCAAATGCTTTGGATAAGTCCAGTAAGATACTAGTGTTACACGAAGCACAAACCAAGAAAGAATAACACAAAAGATCCAAAATAGTGCGACTAAAGTTAAAAAGACTTCTCAATTTTAGCAAACTGCTAATAGAGCAACTGTCATTTAAACCAGGAAATGCATAAACGTTAAGTCTGATCTGCCATCTTAATTCTAACCCTTCTAATAGTAAATGCAAAGGGCCCCCCTGCTAAAATTGAGAAGTCTTTTGAGATAGGGTAAGTCCTGCAAAGTCTTACTAGTTTTAGTAATTTGAGGTTAATCACCATTCTCTTTCCCTTCATATATATATATATATATATATTTTACATTTTGATCTGGGTTTTGGTTAATTTAGAGGAAGTTCGAACACGTAGGCTCTAGTTTGTTTTATTACATTTTATCACATTATATTTATTATACATTTTTATTCATAGTATTTTAACACATTTTACTTGTATTTTTACTTAATAATGTCTATTATAAACTAATACACGTTAACAACAGGTTAGCTTAGTGGGGTTAAGCTACAACCTTTGTATTATTGTTATTATATTGTCATGTTTTTCCTTTAAATTTTAATTGTATTTAATAGATTGATTGCTTTAATTGATTGTCTAATCAGTCTTTTGAATAGTATAAAGTTATCGTGTTGCATTCTGTGTATTGTCTGAAGAAGTCTGCGTATTAAGCAGATGAAAAGCGCTTTACTTTCATTAAAGTTTAGAGGTGTCCTGTGGCTTGTATTTTGGTTTCTTGCGAACTTTAGTCGCACTACTTTGGATCTTTTGTGTTAAGTCCAGTAAGATAACTGAGGTTAGCTGGCTGGCATCCAAGGCTCTGTTTACAGTATCTGTGAAAGATATAAGTGCAGTGGATGTACTGTGTCCTAAACGGAAACCATGTTGTGAGGGAGAAATTAGATTATTTTTGGATAAGTATTTTAGTAGTTGTATATGAATGCATTTTTCAAGTATTTTAGATAGAGAGGAGAGGATAGAGATAGGGCAATAGTCTGTAAGTTTATTGGGATTTCCATCTTTATGTAAGGGAGTTAAAATAGATTCTTTCCATATTTGTGAGATTTCAGAATTCAGAGATGGACCGGTTAATTATTATACTAACTGGGTAGGCAATAGGGTCTGCTGCGAGTTTTAGGTACTAGGAAATGAGGTTGTCAGAGGAGAGGGAGCAAGGTTTTAATTTAAGAAGAAGTTTATATATTGGAGCAGTAGGGACAGGTTGTAGAGTAAAAGTAGCTGTGGAAGTGGTAGCTGAGTGGACAATGTGTGTGGTAGGGTTGTTTCTGTTGCTAAGATTGTTTGGCAAGTCATTTGGGAAGGTATTTTGTCAGAGAGCTAGGGTTGTTTATAAGTTTAAGTATGCTGTCTATAATGTGCGAGTTAAAGATGTTGGCTATTTTGGATGGTTGTTTATCAGGGGCTGGTGAAGGGTTTTGAGTGGATCTGGGGCTTAGGAGTTTAGAGACAGCGTCCCAAAATCTTTTGGGGTTTTTGTTTTGGTTGGAAAATTGTTTAGAGAAGTATTTTTTTGGAGAAAATTAGTGTTTTTGATGTGTTGCATAGTTGTTTGTGTATTAATAGACTGGCATTACTTTTGTTTCTCAGCCAGTTTTTCCATGCTTAGTCTCTAGTTTGCATCATTATTTGTGGTTATGGTGAGCCAGAGTGCATGATTGTTTTTTATTCTTTTGGTTTGCATAGGGGCTATGCTATTAAGAGTATCTAGAAAGACTTTGTTTAAGTGGTTGATGGCATAATTTAGTGATAACGTTTTTAGGGAGGTCCAGTTGATTGATTTTAAGATATTGTTAAACATCTGTTGGTTATATTTGGTAAGATTTCTTATAGCTTTATAGGTATGAGATTTGGAGTCTTGTTGGCAGATTCTGTGAGTATAAGTTGGCAGATGGCCACTTAGGATGTTGGGGAGTGTGTTTGAGTTAGTGCAGTTGTGGGACTCTGATACCAAGATCCAGTCTAGGGTACTGCCTGAGGGATTGTTGTTTTATAGCCTGGTAGGGATGGTAATGAGCTGTGTAAAGCTATGCAGGTTGAAGCTGTTTTCTGGGGAGTCAGTCATAAGAGTTTGCCAATTAATATTTAAGTCTCCCATAATTACAGTTTCATTGCTAATATTAGTGGCTGTCCAGAAAAGGAAGTTTTCAAGGGTAGTGATGTTTTGTCCAGGAAGTATGTAGATTACTGACACATATTTGTTTAGATTTATTTAGCTGCAGGGAAGTGAAAAGAAATTCAGCGTTAACAAAGGATGGCACTGGTCTGATTAAGGGAGAGACAACATAGGTAAAATACTGAATATATATTCACAGTAAACCACAGAGTTCAGATGACAGGAAATATTGAAAAGAACATTGTTGGACAGACTCAGACAAATAAAGAAAAAAAAGCAATATCTAAACTAAGCTTCAGTATATTCCTGACTGAATCTAAGAGAGTTACTGTTCCCTAGTTAAGTTACTCATTACTGCAAGGCAAGATGCTGTGGGTGATGGTCTTTCTAGTCAAGCTTCCCAAACCAAATACTCAATACTCTGAGATTTCCCTTTGTAATATCTAAAATATAATTTCCAAGAGGGCTGGAAAAATGACCTCATCTTGTCACATGACTCTAGGTTCTCACAGTATTCCCCTTTGAAGCTGAGACGGGAAGTTAGCACAGATGGCCACAATACATATCTAAATATTTATGGCAGTGCCTGGGGCCTCCCCTCTTTTCATCGAGCTAATGGATAAAGGCTCTTCCCCAAACCAAATGTCTCTGGTCCTATTCAGCAGTGTGGGGTGTATTTTAATGATGTAACAGATCACTTACATTTCGTTTATTTATCTTTGAGTTAACCTCTGCTGTGCCTATATCCTCTGTTAAAACATATACATTTAATTCAGCTACAATAATGCATCTATATTTGTCTTCATTTCAGCAGGGTGCACTGTTGATACATTTCAACACAAGCATAGCTCACAAATACATTTTATGCACAAGCATCTGTACAAAATAAATTTGATATACAAATGACATACAGTTCTAATACATTTGTAACACAAACATCTTGCATATATCAGTTTGATATTCAAAGGACATATCATTCTTTACAAAACTCCAGCTGGCTATGCTGGCACTTGCCCATATCATCCAACTTCAGAAACACCAAGAACACCAAAAGCAGTTTATTGCAAATCTTTCAGGAAAAACCCTTCTTCAGTACTAATACATTCCAACAAAAGTATCCCAATTGATATAAAGAAATTTCAAAAAACTCATGACAAACAGCCAGCCAAAAAATATCAATTAATTAGGCAAATGTTATATAAGAACAATACTAAAACATTTAAAAATGTTTTCATAATATTCTATAAAACTTAATACATTTTTAAATTAATTACATTAGTCAATTTAATTGCATCTGTTTTTTAACTAGGATGGGTTTTATACTAGCAGCACTATTCAAACCAGGTCTTGAGTCAGCCCTTAACCTTATAATCCAATTATACTCACTATTCTCTAAAATGTTGTTTATATCACAACCCCTAGTATATCTATGCACCACATCAATTACTGTAAACTTAAATTCATGATTAGGATCAGTATCCAAAATATGTTTACTTAAAGCATTTATCTGAATATTCCTACATATGTCCAACTTATGCTCAGTAACTAGTTCTTTTGATTTTCAACTACATTTTCCTACATAGAAACAGGTGCACTTCACACCGGTTGCAAGGTATACAACATGTGTGGTGCTACATGTAGCATAACAATAGAAAATATAACTCCTTTCAGTCCCTAGGTGTATGAATATATTACTGGAAATAATATCTCTACAGCAACTACACCTATAACAGGGAAAAGTTTCAATTTTTTTAGTCACACTGTCATTAGTAGCTAACTTAAAATTGTTCTAGCATAATCTTCTCTTTAGATTTTTACAATTTCTATATGTGAACATTGGTCAATCTTCTAATAGTTGTTGTAAGTCAAGCATAGCCCTTAAAATACTCCAGTTCTTATTTATTATATTCCTTTCATCATTAGTCCTTCTATTATAAGTGGTTATGTATCTAATTCTATCACCCTGTTCACATATATTAATATGTTAAGTTTGATTCCCTTGACACAATGGTTTGGCTAAACTTTTTCTACTATTAAGTACTTCAGTTAAAATTTCTTTTGTAGTTGCTGTACTATAACCTCTTTCTTGGAATTCCAAAGCCATTTCTTGCATCTGTTCCCTACATTTTATCTCATTGGTGTTTAGTCTTCTGACCCTAGTGAACTGGCCTCTCATTATCCCATTAAATATGTGGTGTGCATGCATACTTCTCCTATGTACATACCGATTTGTATGTACCTCCTTTTTATAAATGCTAGTCTCCAACATGACTGCATTTTTATCTATTCTTATATCTAAGTATGTTATATTATTTATTTTATTTGCAGTTTGATTACCGTGGAAGTCCACTGGGCCGAACTGACCCATTTTTAGTGGAGGCCCGGGGAGAAAAGCTCCAAGATGCGTTATACAATTTAAATACAACTGATAGTTAATATTAAAGATAATATTATGTAGAATAGTTACTCATAAATGCATTCAATATCATGCATAGTTAACAAATTCATTAAGCTTGAAGGTAGGGATCATACAGTTTAATTTGAGGAAAACAGTTATGTGTTAGATGTGGAAACAGTTTACATACAGACCTTTTAAGAAAATGTACATACACACATCAACAGTAGAATGCTATTTACAATATTTACAAGGTTGGGCTGTGTGAGGGTAGCTGTAGGAGTTGTTGAGAGCTTAGACAGAAGCTATAGAAATTGTTGAGAGCTTAGATAGGCTGAAAGGAAGATAACTATGAGAGTTGTAGAGCTTGGGAATTTCAGTAGAACACCGTCATCATCATCATCATTAGCCCCCCTTTTCCCATTTTTTTTCTACATGGGGTAGAAATTGTGTTAACTGTCACAACTCTATCAATTCAGTGCCACACTCCTGCCTTCTTCAACACTCATGTCTGACTGCCACAGATCTTCTTTCACACAATGCATCCACCTCTTTGCTGGATGTCCTCGCTTCCATTCACCTTCTTCCTGTTTGTCCCAAATCTTCCTCCCATATTGTCTTCTGCATTTCTGCACATGTTCAGACCACAGTGATCTGTTCACTTTGATCTTTTCTCCAAATGGAGATACTTTGGCTTCTGCTCTTATGCCCTCATTTCTTCGTCTGTCCCACATTGTGCATCCTACCACCTTTCTCAGGGACTTCATTTCCATCACCTCTAGCTTCTTCAACTGTTCTGCCTTTACTGCCCAGGTTTCTGTACCATGCAGTAGTACTGGTCACATCACTACCTTGTACACCTTACTTTTTAGCTTCTTTGGAATTCTTCTGTCATAGACTACACCTGACACTCTGTGCCATTTGGCTGCAGCCCCTCTGATTCTAGCTTTGACCTCTTCATTCAGACTTCCATTCTCTTCAACCACCCCTCCCAGATACTTGAAGCCATTTACCTTTTACACTATCTTCCCTTCTATCTCTATTCTCAGCATCTTCTGGTTTCCCCAATTCAGTAGAACAAACCATCTTAAATTGGGTCTATATTAGATGATCAAATTTTCAAAAGTTCGACTGTCATATGGTCGACACTATATGATCAAACTTTTAAAAGTTTGAACATCTAATATAAAAAAATAAACTACACAAATAACCTACCTGAATGTTTTAAGCAGGGGGGCAAGCCCCCGTGCACCTGCCACACCCCCTGCTCTTTAAATATACAAACTCAGAGATTGCACTACAGTGCAGAAAAGGGAAATTTACCCATTCCGCACTGTATGGAGATCTCCATTAAAACGTTCAAAATTTCAAAAGTTGATCATATGGTGTCAACCATATGACAGCTGAACTTTTGAAAGTTCGATAATCTAATACAGACCCTCTTAAATTTTAAGAAGGCTGTTGTGCTGTTGAAATATCTAACATATTAATTAAGGCTTTCTTCCCATCCTTTCCAAATCAAGAAACACTTTCTTCACATCCTTTCCAAATCAATTAACAATCATCCACAAAATGCTTTCAAAGTAAAACATTTCCATTCAATTAATTCCTGTCAATATAGATAAATTCACTTTCCCATCGATTCAAAACCAAGTTTGCATAGGTGTTCACCATGGGAGCTCCCATGGCTACACCTGCAACTTGTAAGTATGGCTGGTTTTCAAATATAAAAACATTCTTAGCTAGTACAATCTCCAAAAGTTGACAAACATTCTCAATTTCTTTAGCTTGCATACCCACATCAAAACAAAGAAAGTTACAAATAACATCAATCCCATATTCATTAGACATTACCATGAAGAGTGAATTTATATCCAGCATAACAAGCGAAAAAAATGTTTCAGTGTTCTTACTATAGCATTCATACAGTTTAGTTAAAAACTCAACAGTATCCTTTATATAGTTGCGATGTCATGGAAGGTATTTACTCAAAAATGTCTGTAAATAGATGGAAACAGGTACAGTGACCCACTCCATACATGAGACAATAGGTCTCATGGGTGGGGGGGGGGGTCAAAGATTTATGTGTCTTGGGTAAACCATATAGCTGCCGTATTGTTGGACAAGGAACTGTAAAGAAGTTAAATAAGATCAACAGTAATATCATTATTCAATTGAATTTCATAAATTACTATGTGTACATCTGTTATACATTTTTACATCCATAAAATGAATCAATTTAAAAGTGTTCAAATCCGATAAAAAATCATACGTAGAAGAAATATGAGCCACTTTGTTCATAATAATAAGCTTCCTTAACAATCAAGTTACTATTATCTTCAAGCTGTTTAAGTGCTTCATTTTCTTCATATGTTAAATTATATATCTTGTTTATAGGCTTCTTATCATAAAGCTGTCTTCTTATCATAAAGCTGTCTTCTTATCATAAAGCTGTCTCAACTCACGTTCACATATATCATAGAAAAATGATATGACGGGGCAGCTATTAGGTATAAAAATACTGGACTTTTTACATACTGCCCTACTGGATCCTTGAGTATGCTTAAAAATCTATATAAGATTTAAATTTCTTGTAGAAATGTTCAAACCTGTTAGCACCCCAACAATATTATCGGATGTACCAAGTATAAATTTTAATCCTTTATTTAATAACCTAACCTGTGCTATAGACAACTCATAGTCTGACAAATTCACAATACCTTCCAACTTGAATACTTCTGATGAGCTGTCTTATTCTGCAGTAGAGGGCTGTTGTGCGTCCTCTTGGTCCTGCTCATCATATTGTCCCCTTCTCATTGTAATGACTGCTTGAATGATTTCAGGTCGTATTTTGACTTTTTCTGGTAATTTCAAGCGTATTGCTATAAACAGTATTTTGGAGAATAGTGAGTATAACTGGGTTATAAAGTTAAGGGCTGACTCAAGACCTGGTTTGGATAGTGCTGCCACTATAAAACCGTCCTAGTTAAAAAACAGATGCAATTGCATTGACTAATGTAATTCGTTTTAAAATGTTTTAAGTTTTATAGAATATTATGAAAACATTTTTACATTTTTTAGTATTGTTGTTATATAACAATTACGTAATTAATTGATGTTTTCTATTGGCTGGCTGTTTGCCATGAGTATTTTTAAATTTCTTTATATAAATTGGGATACTTTTGTTGGAATGTATTAGCACTGCTGAAGAGTTTTTCCCGAGAGCTTTTCAATAAACTGTTTTTGGTGTTCTTGGCATTTCTGAAGTTGGAGCTTTTCGGGTTTTTTGGTATTGCTTTATCTCTGACATTTGGTTCACAACTGCACATCCTTTGTTTGTGTTTTACTTGCCCATACCATCACAGCTTAAAATGATTAAAGAATTCCTTGAATATGTATAACTTTGCTTGTACTACTTGAAATGATTACTCAAGTACTTATATAACTTTCAATGTTTAATCAGTTCTTTGAATGTATGTAATCAATTTGTTACAGCAGTGATGTTTAACAAATCTTGTTTTTCTTTCTTTTGCACTAGTCTTCTGATATGGTCATTTGGATTTAACTTCCTGTGGAACTTTTCTCCCTGGGTCTCCAGTAAAAAGGGGTTTTGCTTATCTCAAGTGGACAAGTCTGGTTAACAAATGTGAAAAATAAATAAATTAATTCCAGCTAAATTAAATTAATTAATGCCTAGATTGACATTGGTGTCTTTTTAATATATTTATTTATTTAAAATTCGATAATCAGGGTAGAGCACTCATCAAAAAATGACCAGTTTCAGTCATATCCTAGGAATACAAAAAAACTCAGAATTACCTTTAGTGAGAGATCACAAGAGTATAATGAAAATACACATCTGTGAAAAAACATTCTTAGCTAACAAAGATGTAGAATATACACATACATACAATTGTGCTATACACTCATCATCTTATTTTGGCTGTCCCCGTTAGTGTCACCACAGCGGATCATCTGTTTCCATTTCTTCATGTCCTCTGCATCTTGCTCTGTCACACCAACCACCTGCATTTCCTCTCTCACCACATTCATAAACCTTATCTTAGGCCTTCCTCTTTTCCTATTACCTGGCAGCTTCATCCTTAGCATCTTTTTCCCAATATACTCAGCATCCCTCCTCAGCACATGTCCAAACCAATGCAATCTTGCCTCTCTGGCTTTGTCTCCAAACCTTCCAACCTGGGCTGTTCTTATAATATACTTATTCCTAATCCTGTCCATCCTCGTCACACCCAGTGCAAATCTTAACATCTTTAACTCTGCCACATCCAGCTCTAACTCCTGCCTTTTTGTCAGTGCCACTGTCTCCAACCCATATAACATAGCTGGTCTCGCTACCCTCTTGTAGACCTTCCCTATCACTCTTACTGGCACTCGTTTGTCACAAATCACTCCTGACACTCTTCTCCACCCACTCCATCCTGCCTGTACTCTCTTCTTCACCTCTCTTCCACACTCACCATTACTCAGAACTATTGATTACAAGTATTTAAACTCATCCACCTTCGCCAACTCTACTCCTTGCATCCTCACTATTCCTCTATCCTCCCTCTCATTCACGCACATATATTCTGTCAGTCCTGCTGACCTTCATTCCTCTTCTCTCTAGAGCATATCTCCACCTCTCCAGGGTCTCCTCCACCTGTTCCCTACTCTCACTACAGATCACAATGTCATCTGCAAACATCATAGTCCATAGGGACTCCTGTCTGATCTCATCTGTCAACCTGTCCATCACCACTGCAAATAAGAAAGGACTCAGAGCTGATCCTTGATGTAATCCCACCTCCACCTTAAATGCATCCATCACTCCCACTGCAGACCTCACCACTGTCACACTACCCCCATACATATCCTGTACCACTCTTACATACTTTTCTGACACTCCGGACTTCCTCATACAATACCACAACTCCTCTCTAGGCACCCTGTCACATGCTTTCTCTAAGTCTACAAAAACACAATGGAACTCCTTCTGACCTTCTCTGTACTTCTCCATCAACACTGTCAGAGCAAACATTTCATCTGTAGTGCTCTTTGCCAGCATGAAACCATACTGCTGATCACTAATCATCACGTCCCTTCTTAACCTAGCTTCCACTACTCTTTCCCATAACTTCATGCTGTGACTGATCAGTTTAATCCCTCTGTAGTTACTAAAGCTATACACATCACCCTTATTCTTAAAAATCGGTACCAAAACACTTTTTCTCCATTCCTCAGGCAACCTCTCACTTTCCAAAATTTCATTAAACTATCTGGTTAAAAACTGCACTGCCATTTCACCTGAACACCTCCATGTTTCCACAGGTATGTCATCTGGACCAACAGCCTTTCCATTCATAAATTACTATGTGTACATCTGTTATACATTTTTACATCCATAAAATGAATCAATTTAAAAGTGTTCAAATCCGATAAAAAATCATACGTAGAAGAAATATGAGCCACTTTGTTCATAATAATAAGCTTCCTTAACAATCAAGTTACTATTATCTTCAAGCTGTTTAAGTGCTTCATTTTCTTCATATGTTAAACTATATATCTTGTTTATAGGCTTCTTATCATAAAGCTGTCTTCTTATCATAAAGCTGTCTTCTTATCATAAAGCTGTCTCAACTCACGTTCACATATATCATAGAAAATGATATGACGGGCAGCTATTAGGTATAAAATACTGGACTTTTACATACTGCCCTACTGGATCCTTGAGTAAGCTTAAAATCTATATAAGATTTAAATTTCTTGTAGAAATGTTCAAACCTGTTAGCACCCCAACAATATTATCGGATGTACCAAGTATAAATTTTAATCCTTTATTTAATAACCTAACCTGTGCTATAGACAACTCATAGTCTGACAAATTCACAATACCTTCCAACTTGAATACTTCTGATGAGCTGTCTTATTCTGCAGTAGAGGGCTGTTGTGCGTCCTCTTGGTCCTGCTCATCATATTGTCCCCTTCTCATTGTAATGACTGCTTGAATGATTTCAGGTCGTATTTTGACTTTTTCTGGTAATTTCAAGCGTATTGCTATAAACAGTATTTTGGAGAATAGTGAGTATAACTGGGTTATAAAGTTAAGGGCTGACTCAAGACCTGGTTTGGATAGTGCTGCCACTATAAAACCGTCCTAGTTAAAAAACAGATGCAATTGCATTGACTAATGTAATTCGTTTTAAAATGTTTTAAGTTTTATAGAATATTATGAAAACATTTTTACATTTTTTAGTATTGTTGTTATATAACAATTACGTAATTAATTGATGTTTTCTATTGGCTGGCTGTTTGCCATGAGTATTTTTAAATTTCTTTATATAAATTGGGATACTTTTGTTGGAATGTGTTAGCACTGATGAAGAGTTTTTCCCGAGAGCTTTTCAATAAACTGTTTTTGGTGTTCTTGGCATTTCTGAAGTTGGAGCTTTTCGGGTTTTTTGGTATTGCTTTATCTCTGACATTTGGTTCACAACTGCACATCCTTTGTTTGTGTTTTACTTGCCCATATCATCACAGATTAAAATGATTAAAGAATTCCTTGAATATGTATAACTTTGCTTGTACTACTTGAAATGATTACTCAAGTACTTATATAACTTTCAATGTTTAATCAGTTCTTTGAATGTATGTAATCAGTTTGTTACAGCAGTGATGTTTAACAAATCTTGTTTTTCTTTCTTTTGCACTAGTCTTCTGATATGGTCATTTGGATTTAACTTCCTGTGGAACTTTTCTCCCTGGGTCTCCAGTAAAAAGGGGTTTTGCTTATCTCAAGTGGACAAGTCCGGTTAACAAATGTGAAAAATAAATAAATTAATTCCAGCTAAATTAAATTAATTAATGCCTAGATTGACATTGGTGTCTTTTTAATATATTTATTTATTTAAAATTCGATATCCAGGGTAGAGCACTGATCAAAAAATGACCAGTTTCAGTCATATCCTAGGAATACAAAAAAACTCAGAATTACCTTTAGTGAGAGATCACAAGAGTATAATGAAAATACACATCTGTGAAAAAACATTCTTAGCTAACAAAGATGTAGAATATACACATACATACAATTGTGCTATACACTCATCATCTTCTTTTGGCTGTCCCCGTTAGTGTCACCACAGCGGATCATCTGTTTCCATTTCTTCATGTCCTCTGCATCTTGCTCTGTCACACCAACCACCTGCATTTCCTCTCTCACCACATTCATAAACCTTATCTTAGGCCTTCCTCTTTTCCTATTACCTGGCAGCTTCATCCTTAGCATCTTTTTCCCAATATACCCAGCATCCCTCCTCAGCACATTTCCAAACCAATGCAATCTTGCCTCTCTGGCTTTGTCTCCAAACCTTCCAACCTGGGCTGTTCTTATAATATACTTATTCCTAATCCTGTCCATCCTCGTCACACCCAGTGCAAATCTTAACATCTTTAACTCTGCCACATCCAGCTCTAACTCCTGCCTTTTTGTCAGTGCCACTGTCTCCAACCCATATTACATAGCTGGTCTCGCTACCCTCTTGTAGACCTTCCCTATCACTCTTACTGGCACTCGTTTGTCACAAATCACTCCTGACACTCTTCTCCACCCACTCCATCCTGCCTGTACTCTCTTCTTCACCTCTCTTCCACACTCACCATTACTCAGAACTATTGATTACAAGTATTTAAACTCATCCACCTTCGCCAACTCTACTCCTTGCATCCTCACCATTCCTCTATCCTCCCTCTCATTCATGCACATATATTCTGTCAGTCCTGCTGACCTTCATTCCTCTTCTCTTTAGAGCATATCTCCACCTCTCCAGGGTCTCCTCCACCTGTTCCCTACTCTCACTACAGATCACAATGTCATCTGCAAACATCATAGTCCACAGGGACTCCTGTCTGATCTCATCTGTCAACCTGTCCATCACCACTGCAAATAAGAAAGGACTCAGAGCTGATCCTTGATGTAATCCCACCTCCACCTTAAACGCATCCGTCACTCCCACTGCAGACCTCACCACTGTCACACTACCCTCATACATATCCTGTACCACTCTTACATACTTTTCTGACACTCCGGACTTCCTCATACAATACCACAACTCCTCTCTAGGCACACTGTCACATGCTTTCTCTAAGTCTACAAAAACACAATGGAACTCCTTCTGACCTTCTCTGTACTTCTCCATCAACACTGTCAGAGCAAACATTTCATGTGTAGTGCTCTTTGCCAGCATGAAACCATACTGCTGATCACTAATCATCACGTCCCTTCTTTACCTAGCTTCCACTACTCTTTCCCATAACTTCATGCTGTGACTGATCAGTTTAATCCCTCTGTAGTTACTAAAGCTATACACATCACCCTTATTCTTAAAAATCGGTACCAAAACACGTTTTCTCCATTCCTCAGGCAACCTCTCACTTTCCAAAATTTCATTAAACTATCTGGTTAAAAACTGCACTGCCATTTCACCTGAACACCTCCATGTTTCCACAGGTATGTCATCTGGACCAACAGCCTTTCCATTCATAAATTACTATGTGTACATCTGTTATACATTTTTACATCCATAAAATGAATCAATTTAAAAGTGTTCAAATCCGATAAAAAATCATACGTAGAAGAAATATGAGCCACTTTGTTCATAATAATAAGCTTCCTTAACAATCAAGTTACTATTATCTTCAAGCTGTTTAAGTGCTTCATTTTCTTCATATGTTAAACTATATATCTTGTTTATAGGCTTCTTATCATAAAGCTGTCTTCTTATCATAAAGCTGTCTTCTTATCATAAAGCTGTCTCAACTCACGTTCACATATATCATAGAAAAATGATATGACGGGGCAGCTATTAGGTATAAAAATACTGGACTTTGTACATACTGCCCTACTGGATCCTTGAGTATGCTTAAAAATCTATATAAGATTTAAATTTCTTGTAGAAATGTTCAAACCTGTTAGCACCCCAACAATATTATCGGATGTACCAAGTATAAATTTTAATCCTTTATTTAATAACCTAACCTGTGCTATAGACAACTCATAGTCTGACAAATTCACAATACCTTCCAACTTGAATACTTCTGATGAGCTGTCTTATTCTGCAGTAGAGGGCTGTTGTGCGTCCTCTTGGTCCTGCTCATCATATTGTCCCCTTCTCATTGTAATGACTGCTTGAATGATTTCAGGTCGTATTTTGACTTTTTCTGGTAATTTCAAGCGTATTGCTATAAACAGTATTTTGGAGAATAGTGAGTATAACTGGGTTATAAAGTTAAGGGCTGACTCAAGACCTGGTTTGGATAGTGCTGCCACTATAAAACCGTCCTAGTTAAAAAACAGATGCAATTGCATTGACTAATGTAATTCGTTTTAAAATGTTTTAAGTTTTATAGAATATTATGAAAACATTTTTACATTTTTTAGTATTGTTGTTATATAACAATTACGTAATTAATTGATGTTTTCTATTGGCTGGCTGTTTGCCATGAGTATTTTTAAATTTCTTTATATAAATTGGGATACTTTTGTTGGAATGTATTAGCACTGATGAAGAGTTTTTCCCGAGAGCTTTTCAATAAACTGTTTTTGGTGTTCTTGGCATTTCTGAAGTTGGAGCTTTTCGGGTTTTTTGGTATTGCTTTATCTCTGACATTTGGTTCACAACTGCACATCCTTTGTTTGTGTTTTACTTGCCCATATCATCACAGATTAAAATGATTAAAGAATTCCTTGAATATGTATAACTTTGCTTGTACTACTTGAAATGATTACTCAAGTACTTGTATAACTTTCATTGTTTAATCAGTTCTTTGAATGTATGTAATCAATTTGTTACAGCAGTGATGTTTAACAAATCTTGTTTTTCTTTCTTTTGCACTAGTCTTCTGATATGGTCATTTGGATTTAACTTCCTGTGGAACTTTTCTCCCTGGGTCTCCAGTAAAAAGGGGTTTTGCTTATCTCAAGTGGACAAGTCCGGTTAACAAATGTGAAAAATAAATTAATTAATTCCAGCTAAATTAAATTAATTAATGCCTAGATTGACATTGGTGTCTTTTTAATATATTTATTTATTTAAAATTCGATAATCAGGGTAGAGCACTCATCAAAAAATGACCAGTTTCAGTCATATCCTAGGAATACAAAAAAACTCAGAATTACCTTTAGTGAGAGATCACAAGAGTATAATGAAAATACACATCTGTGAAAAAACATTCTTAGCTAACAAAGATGTAGAATATACACATACATACAATTGTGCTATACACTCATCATCTTATTTTGGCTGTCCCCGTTAGTGTCACCACAGCGGATCATCTGTTTCCATTTCTTCATGTCCTCTGCATCTTGCTCTGTCACACCAACCACCTGCATTTCCTCTCTCACCACATTCATAAACCTTATCTTAGGCCTTCCTCTTTTCCTATTACTTGGCAGCTTCATCCTTAGCATCTTTTTCCCAATATACTCAGCATCCCTCCTCAGCACATGTCCAAACCAATGCAATCTTGCCTCTCTGGCTTTGTCTCCAAACCTTCCAACCTGGGCTGTTCTTACAATATGCTTATTCCTAATCCTGTCCATCCTCGTCACACCCAGTGCAAATCTTAACATCTTTAACTCTGCCACATCCAGCTCTAACTCCTGCCTTTTTGTCAGTGCCACTGTCTCCAACCCATATAACATAGCTGGTCTCGCTACCCTCTTGTAGACCTTCCCTATCACTCTTACTGGCACACGTTTGTCACAAATCACTCCTGACACTCTTCTCCACCCACTCCATCCTGCCTGTACTCTCTTCTTCACCTCTCTTCCACACTCACCATTACTCAGAACTATTGATTACAAGTATTTAAACTCATCCACCTTCGCCAACTCTACTCCTTGCATCCTCACTATTCCTCTATCCTCCCTCTCATTCACGCACATATATTCTGTCAGTCCTGCTGACCTTCATTCCTCTTCTCTCTAGAGCATATCTCCACCTCTCCAGGGTCTCCTCCACCTGTTCCCTACTCTCACTACAGATCACAATGTCATCTGCAAACATCATAGTCCATAGGGACTCCTGTCTGATCTCATCTGTCAACCTGTCCATCACCACTGCAAATAAGAAAGGACTCAGAGCTGATCCTTGATGTAATCCCACCTCCACCTTAAACGCATCCGTCACTCCCACCGCAGACCTCACCACTGTCACACTACCCTCATACATATCCTGTACCACTCTTACATACTTTTCTGACACTCCGGACTTCCTCATACAATACCACAACTCCTCTCTAGGCACACTGTCACATGCTTTCTCTAAGTCTACAAAAACACAATGGAACTCCTTCTGACCTTCTCTGTACTTCTCCATCAACACTGTCATAGCAAACATTTCATGTGTAGTGCTCTTTGCCAGCATGAAACCATACTGCTGATCACTAATCATCACGTCCCTTCTTAACCTAGCTTCCACTACTCTTTCCCATAACTTCATGCTGTGACTGATCAGTTTAATCCCTCTGTAGTTACTAAAGCTATACACATCACCCTTATTCTTAAAAATCGGTACCAAAACACGTTTTCTCCATTCCTCAGGCAACCTCTCACTTTCCAAAATTTCATTAAACTATCTGGTTAAAAACTGCACTGCCATTTCACCTGAACACCTCCATGTTTCCACAGGTATGTCATCTGGACCAACAGCCTTTCCATTCTTCATCCTCTTCATAGCTATCCTTACTTCCTCCTTGTTAATCCATTGCACTTCATGATTCACTAACCACACATCATCCATCCTTCTCTCCCTCTCATTCTCTTCATTCATCAACCCCTCAAAGTACTCTTTCCATCTGCTCAACACACTCTCCTCACTTGTGAGTATGTTTCCCTCATTATCCTTTATCACCTTTTCCTGCTGCACATCTTTACTAGCTTGGTCCCTCTGTCTAGCCAATTGGTACAAGTCCTTTTCTCCTTAGTGTCCAACCTTTCATACAACTCTTCATATGCCTTATCCTTAGCCTTCGCCACCTCTCTCTTTGCCATGCACCTCATCTCCTTATACTACTGTCTACTTTCTTCATCTCTCTGACAATCCCACTTCTTCTTTGCCAACCTCTTTCTCTGTATACTATCCTGTACTTCCTCATTCCACCACCATGTCTCCTTGTTGTCCTTCCTCTGTCCAGATGTCAACCAAGCACCTTTCTTGCCTTACTAGCTCTGCTGTAGTTACCCAGCTATTTGGTAACTCTTCACTGCCACCCAGTGCCTGTCTTAACTTTTCCCTAAACTCCACTATACAATTACCCTTTTTCAATTTCCACCATTTGATCCTTGGTGGTGCCCTCACACTCCTCCTCCTCTTCTTGATCACCAACGTCATCTTCCAAACCACCATCCTATGCTGCCTAACTACACTTTCCCCAGTCACCACTTTACAGTCTCCAATCTCCTCAAACTGGCCCTCCTACATAAGATATAATCCACCTGTGTGCATCTTCCTCCACTCTTGTATGTCACCCTATGCTCTTCCCTCTTGTTAAAATACATATTCACCACAGTCTTGTCCATCCTTTTCACAAAATCCACTACCATCTGGCCTTCTGCATTCCTTGGTTTAACACCATACCTACCCATCACTTCTTCATCCCCTCTGTTGCCTTCACCAACATGCCCATTTAAATCTGCTCCAATCACCACTCTCTCACCCTTGGGTACAGTCATCACCACTTCATCCAACTCACTCCAAAAATGTTCTTTCTTGTCCATCGCACGCCCAACTTGTGGAGCATATGCACTAACAACATTCATCATTACACCATCAATTTCCAGCTTCATAAACATCACTCTATCCGACACTCTTTTTATTTATTTTTTTATTTTTTATTTTACATTTGTTGACCGGGCTAGTCTAACTGGATACATGTCCATTTTCAGTAGAGGCCCGGGGAGAAAAGCTCCAAGCATAAGAATAACAATATAACAAAAAGCAAACAAGTGAAATAAAGTAATAAAGCAACAGTACCATAGTAACATAGGTAAAATGAGAAAAGCAAATGGGACTAACAAACAGTGACTACAAAACATTTAGGCAAAAGCCAGACCAGACATAAACAAGCAAATGCACTAGACAGCACCAGGGCAATTGCAAAAAGAACAAAGTTCCCAAATCCTATCAAATTACTAAGAATAAAGCAATAGGAGAGAAATAAGTTTTGGAGGCAAGAGGGAGGGATAGGGTTGGAGTAGGAGTGAAATACAAGTTTCAGTCTGGGTTAGCACAAGGACAGAGCCACTTAGTTTTTAGATGTTCTTTTATTTGTTTTTTGAATTGAGAAGCAGATGCTAGGGTAGATAGTTCAGGAGGGAGCTGATTCCATTTTTTTCCTATAGTGTTTGAGAAAAGAGAGTCACCAGCTTTGTTGCTTGATTTAGTTAAGGAGACAAGTAGTTTATTAGCAGAACGTAGTGTAGCCAGATTTTTACCTCCAAAACTCTCTTAGCATACTGTTCTTTCAGGATAACTTCTACGCCATTTCTCCTCCCATCCACACCACAATAAAACTATTTGAACCCACCTCCGATACATCTAGCCTTACTCCCTTCCATCTGGTCTCTTGCACACACAATATACCAACCTTCTTTCTGTCCATCATATCGGCTAGCTCTCTCCCTATACCAGTCATACTGCCAACATTCAAAGTTCCTACCCTCACTACCACAGTCCTAGCCTTTCTCCTCTCTTCCTGCCTTCAGCCATGTCTTCCACCTCCTCTCCTCCTTCGGCCAACAGTAGCCCAATTTCCACCAGCACCCTGTTGGCTAACAGTACTGGTGGCAGTCGTTGTTAATCCAGGCCTCGACCGATCTGATATGTAAATATTTACTGGTGTCCACATGAATCATTTGGCCAAGTTTTACACCGGATGCCCTTCCTGACGCAACCCTCCCCATTTATCTGGGCTTGGGACTGGCACAAAGAAATGCACTGGCTTGTGCACCCCCAGTGGCTGGGTTACAATTGTGCTATACACTATTTACAATAAATCTTGATAAAACCCGTTTAGAAAGTAAGGTGACTGTGATAATGACTGCTGTGTGCTAAGTGGGAATGATTGGATAGCTGAGTGGAATGAAGGATATTGACAGAGTTTATATAAAGATGGAAGGAGACGTTGTGTTACGCAAATGATTATGTGAATGAGAAGTGTGGACTTGTGCAACAGAACGCGCCATACGAAAGAGCAAGAACGTTACTAATAGGAGAAAGAGGAAATGATTTAGCGCGGGTTAAGACATTTAGTTGGATGAGAGACAATTGCATTTGGCTGATGACAGTAGGTACGCCTTTAGTTTAGTCCTAAATTTGGGGTAAGATGAGGTGCCTTGTGTGAATACTTTACAAGAGTTTGGGACGTAGTGTGCAGAAGCCATGATTTGTACAATGGTGTTCTGCTTTGGGAGAGTTCAGTATGTTGGCAGAGTGGTCATGGTTTCTGAGGGGTGTAACAGAGACTTGTTTAATTAATTATGCTTCTAGTGCTGAAATTGTGTGACTGGAAGTTTGAATAGTTAAGATCCTAGTGGAAGGTGAACCCTTTGTTGAACAGGAAGCAATTTTGCTTTTTTCAATGTTTAGTTTAAACATTGTGTCCTCTTTATTTGCTTTTTAAATGAATTCCATCATAGTGATCCCAGGATTACCTTTCATAACTATACTATATCCACTCTCCCGCTCTCTCTCTCTCCTTTTTTTCAGTAGGAAAAGTTTTAACTTCTATAGTGTCTACTCATATCCCTTTGCTTGCATCTCTTTTATTATCCTGGTAAACTTTTTCAAGATCCTTAAAACTATCTTGCATTTCTTCACTTTATAAAGGCACCAGAAAAGTATACAGTATTATAGCTGTAATACAATAAATCATTACAGCAACAGCATAATCTCCCTGCTTCACAATTTCATCCATCCCCTCAAGTATACATCCTAAGATCTTATGTACCTTTTTAATTTTGAAAATAGAACCCATCATGTGTCTTGTTCATTACAGCAGGCATTATCATCCTGACATTCTGTCCTTGTTCTATACACATCAAGGTGAATCATCCATGTGATATTGCTGCTGGATCACATCTGAAGTATCTTGTATGTTCCTGCATTAAGATGTATACCATTTGTCAAATGGCAATTGAAGAAATGCAATCTCCCTGATTAAATCTCCTAAAATGTTTTTAGATTTATCAACTCTGCTACAAGAGCTCAGTTGTGCCAAATGTTTTTCAGTCTTGCAGAGTTTTTGTCTTTTCTTTCCCATAGGACTGTGTTGCTGGGAATTAGTATATGAAATAAAGGGGCCTGTAAAAGTCCATCCCTATTTGGGAGTTACAGGATGGAAGACCGCCCCTTCAAATTGCTTGACAAATAATATCACCTGCAGTGATATTTTTTTCTGATGAGTTTGATGCCTCCATTTTGCTGTTGAAGGTTATCCTTTGTGTTCTCATAATGGGTTCACATTTAAAATATCTCTGTTATGGGCTCTCATCTGAATATCACCCTCAATCCCTTTGTAGGCTTGTACCATCCCTCATTTCCTATTTATCTGAATATCATCCTTGACCTCTTTGTAGGCTTGTACCATCCCTCATTTCCTATTTATCTGAATATCATCCTCAATCTCTTTGTAGGCTTGTACCATTCCTTATTTCCTAGCTATCTGAATTTCATCCTTTATCTCTTTGTAGGCTTGTACCATCCCTCATTTCCTAGTTATCTGAATATCATCCTCGATCTCTTTGTAGACTTGTGCCATCCCTCATTTCCTAGTTATCTGAATATCATCCTCGATCTCTTTGTAGACTTGTGCCATCCCTCATTTCCTAGTTATCTGAATATCATCCTCGATCTCTTTGTAGGCTTGTACCATCCCTCATTTCCCAGTTATCTGAATATCATCCTCGATCTCTTTGCAGACTTGTGCCATCCCTCATTTCCTAGTTATCTGAATATCATGCTCACAGGAGAACAGGCTTGTCATATTCTCAGTGCCTATCATGATGTAAGACATGAAGATGCTGAGGACCACTGGGTCCAAGGAAGACCCCTCACTGAGACAACATTGGGTCACGAAGACAACTGGGACAATTATCCTTTTACAGACTGTCACTAACCATCATCAATACTGTTTTTGCTGGCTATCATGATCTTGTTTGTTTTCATCTCAGTCCAGGTCCATTCAGCTTGCTAGCAATTGTGTGTTAAAGGCCATGCCATTGTCTAGGTGTATCATATCCACCAGGTTCCCTTGCCAAATTCCAGCGTAATACAGTCATAGAACTGAATCAATCAGATTAATGAGACTTTTATGGCTGCACTCTAACGCTGGCTTATATCTTTAAGTCATTTATCTCCAGGAAAATATCTAGCCTTTCCCTAAGTATTTTCTCCATAACCTCACTGCTACCAAAGTGAGGCATATTAGTCTGTAAATCCCTGAGTTATTTCTTGTGTTGTCACTTTGGATTGTTACTAAGCATTTATTACAACAACATAGAATACCAGCTCTACATAATAAGCTATATTCATTGTCACATTGTATTTCTACCTCTTTAATTCATTGTTTCCTACTAGACTGTAATCAACAGGACTCAGTGTTATTGTGGTGTATCCTGTAAGAATATATGCATCCTTACAGATTTCCAATTAATGTTATGAACAGTTAATATCCCACTATACTGCCACCAAATTATGTGATGTCTCCCAGTACCCTGGGTCAGTAACTAAGGTGCTTCAATCCTCACTACTGACTCCAATGTGAGACTGTCACTTAAACAGGAGTGATAGTTCAACATTTTCCCCTAAAGAGCACAAGTACCTCACCAAGAGGATCAAGGGTCTCCAACATATGTCTCATTCTGCCAGACTAAAGAAACTTCAGCTCTATTCAGTAGCATACCGCCTGCTCAGAGGTGATCTCTGCCTGACGTACAAGGCCATGTCCAATCAGGATCTGATGGACATGCTCCATCTCAAAAAATCCAAATCCATCAGGACCATGAGAGCTAAAGACTTAAACCTCGGCACAAGTATGAATTGGACATGCTGGAGGGATAGATTCATAACCCAGAGGCTTCCCATGCTTTGGAACAAGATCCCAGTTCATATTAGGCAGAGCCCCTCACTGACTCTCTTCAAGAGAAATCTTGATGAGTGGATGGGAGATCGTAAGTTTACCCCAGGGGTCACATCTGTGTCACTGCTAGACAGGGGCACAGTAAACTAATTCTATTATATAAGGGGACCTTCATTGTGTCACTACTAGACAGAGGCACAGTATTCTAAATTTATTCTGTACATTTTTGTACCATTTCATGGGGTGGCAAAAGCCACATCACTATGGCTAGGCTTACAAATGCCCCAGGGCAGATAGCCTAGTACTAAACTATGAAACTATGAAACAGGAACACACTCTAATCTGGGACTGGACTATATACTTCTTTCCACCCAAAATATAACTCCTTATTACACTCTTCAGAGCAATGTGTCCCATTTAAGACCTCTGATACACTCACACTTAAATTAAATCTCACACATCCAAACACTTCTGGGAAAGCCTGACATAGATTTTCAGCTGTGTCCCTTCCGCAAAATAATACTGTAATACTGTCACCAATCAGAGTGTCTTCATGCCCTTTCAAAGGGGTGTCCAATTATGAAAATTAGATATTAAAACCAATGATAGTAAATTACCTAAGCAGCCAGGCTTTCAGAGTTGCCTAGGAAGTTATCAAGGAAAGTATAAGTACTCTCCAATCACTAAAGAAAGCACTGATTTGCCAGCCACAATGTAAGTTAATAAAAATATTTAATGAACAAAATGATTAAAACTATAGAACAATAATTTCCAATAAACAAACAGAACTCAATCAAGAGGAAAATAAGATAAATATTGAAGGATAGAAATCCAACATTTAGAAAAACTCTAACTGATCTAATCAATTAGTTATAATTTCCTGTCTGACTAAAGAGCACTGTCCCTGATCTAAACTAAATTATTACAAAAGAGCAAAGACAGGCTTACAGTTCTTGGTGAGTAATTTTTGATTATTCACCGTACAGTACAACTGGCAACTGGCTGTTAATTGACAACTGACTACTGACTTCTGTAAGTGACAACTGACTATGGTAACCAATTAATGTGATGTACAGTTAATATCCCACTTTGCTGCCGCTAAATAATGTGATGCACAGATAATACCCTACCGGACTGTCAACAATAATGTGACATCTCCCACTATCCTGGGTCAGCAAATAAGGAGTTTCAATCCTCACTGCTGACTCCAATGTGAGACTGTCACTTAAACAGGAGTAATATTCCACAATTTTCCCCTAACAGCACAACAGGAACACAGTCCATAACCTAAGACTGGGTTGTATTCTTCTGTCCACCACAAATATAACTCCTTATTACATACTCCAGAGCAATGTGTCCCAGTGTAAGACGTCTGATACACTCACACTTAAATAAATTAGATCTCACACATCCAAACACTTCTGGGAAAGCCTGACACAGATTTCCAGCTGTGCCCCTTCCCCAAAATAATATGGTAAGCTGCCACCAATCAGAGTGTCTTTGTGCCCTTTTAAAGGGGGTATCCAATCATGAAAATTGAATATTAAAACAAATAGTAGCAAATGACCTAAGCAGCCAGGCTTTCAGAGTGGCCTGGGAAGTTAGCAAGGCAAGTTTAAGCACTCTCCATTCATTAAAGAAAACACTAATTAACCAGCCACAATGTAAGTTAATAAAAATATTTAATAATGAGTAAAATGATTAAAAATATAAAACAGTAATTTCCAATAAACAAACAGAACTCAATCACATGGAAAATGAAATCAACACTGTATGATAGAAATCCACCATTCAAAAAAGCTCTCACTGATCTGATTAGTTATAGTTTTCCTATCTCGCTAAAGAACACTGTCCCTGATCAAAACTAAATTACTACAACAGAGCAAAGGCAGGCTTACAGTTCTTGATGAGGTCTTTGTGTTTCCACTGCTCAGTACATCTGCAATTTCACTGCTGTAACTACAACAGGCCGTTATAACTAGCAACTGACAACTGTGACTGACTACTGTAACTGCAACTGTAACTCCCCCATTCAGAGAAGTATGGTTTGTATAGTTCAACATAGCATTTGGTGATATATTGTTAAATATAAGCTCTGTCTGTTAAAATGGAAAGCATAGTTATTAATTGTACATTATATGTTGGTATGTATTAGGAATTACTGGTTAATGTTGCCATTTTTCACTGTTGACAAATGTCTTTATTGGTGATATATGTGCTTTATTCATAAAATACAATAAAGAGTTTTGAAAAAAAAATGCAAAGTAGAATGTCAAGACTATAGTCAGATAAGTAGTACCACACACACACACACACACACACACACACACACACACACACACACACACACACACACACACACACACACACACACACACACACACACACACACACACACACACACACACACACACACACACACACACACAAATAAATATACAGATCCATACACAAATCCACAGACACAAATGTATCGACAGGAGGAGAGAGAGGCAGACAGGAGCTCAAATAGCCACAAGTCACAACTTTTTCTCAATGGTATGGGAGTTCTTAGATACAAAACAGTGTAAGAAACTTCTCTGTGTGGAAGATTTTCAGTCCATATATTTCTAGTTAATCACTGTATATTAATCAGATCAGACAGTAGTAGAAGTAGCGAACTTAAACTTGTCAAGTTAATACAAAACAAAAAATAATAATAGAAAATATATAACTGTACATTACTAAGTATTCAAAAGTAATCCAAGCAAGGTAAGCAGTCTGTTTCCAGTCGAAAATCCTTTATTAAGTACACAGACAAGCAATCCAAGTAAAACAAAAATAGAGTAATAATTTTCTCACAAGCTTTCTAAATATATATATATACTTTTTATCAGGCATGGGAGTAGTTTATTGTGCTGTAAAACAAAGTGTTATTGGTACACATGTTAAATTCACATCCCTTCCCCCATCAGTGTGACATTCGAGCTGGTCCTAACCTACTTAGTAGATATCATAATAATATATAACCCTTATTTACTTTAAATAAAATTTATAATGATGTGGTACCTCTTATTTAACCAGATTATTAAGTAGATTACAAACATCCTGGAACCCATTATAGAACTGAAAAGGACTGAAGCACCTTCACTCAACCTCCCCAGTAGAAAAATGTTAAGTAATTCCACAGAGAATAACAAATGCAAAAATAGCTGCATCCTGACATACACTTTGGATTATCACAGTATCAAAAATATTATTGAAGAAAACTGGGACATTGTCACAGGAAATCCTTTTCTGATTAACATCTTAGGTGAAGCCCCATCATTTGTTTATAGGAGGGCCAGGAACATTAGAAGTTTTGTTGAATTTAAACCTAGACCATATGAGAAAAGCACTAAAAGATGTGAAACTAATTGTACATTTTGTATATTTATACAGCAAGGTAATAGTTTTTATTGCCCTTATTTAAAGAAGATCATTAAAACCAGTGCAGGGGGTGACTGTAACACTACAAAAGTAATTTACAGGGCACAGTGCAATGAATGTGATGCATTCTATATGGGCAAGACTGTAAATAAACTCAAGCATAGGATTTCATGTCATCTGTCAGAAATCCGCTCTGGATGTAAAAATAATGCACTAGCCAAACACCTTTCTCTTCATAAAAGACACACAGGTTTTAAGTTCCAGATCCTGGATCGCATAGACATGGGTGATCTTGAAGGAGATATCCCGAATATTCTGGAGAAACATGAATGCATGTGGCAATTAAAGCTGAACTCTTTTAGGAAGCCTGGACTAAACTACTACTGTTCAATTAAAAGTGCACTGGAACTTAGAAAATTGACACATTGTTTACATGACCAATTGTCATGAAAAAAACTGGGTTTTATAGTCTTGTTGTCAATAAATCGAGTGGAAATTAATTTTTGGGTTTTATAGTCTTGTTGTCAATAAATCGAGTGGAAATTAATTTTTGGGTTTCCTGTTTTGGCCCGCTGCACTCTTTTCTGGATTTATTGGTGATTTTGGAGTGCTTTCACTTGGTTTCCACTCGATTTATTGACAACAAGACTGGGTTTTATAGTCTTGTTGTCAATAAATCGAGTGGAAATTAATTTTTGGGTTTTATAGTCTTGTTGTCAATAAATCGAGTGGAAATTAATTTTTGGGTTTCCTGTTTTGGCTCACTGCACTCTTTTCTGGATTTATTGGTGATTTTGGAGTGCTTTCACTTGGTTTTAATAGTTTGTCTTGGATATAATCACAGACTTAATAATCTACTTAATAATCTGATTAAATAATAGGTACTACATCATTATAAATTTTATTTAAAGTACATAAGGGTTATATATTATTATGACAGCTACTAAGTAGGGCAGGACCAGCTCGAATGTCACACTGATGGGGGAAGGGATGTGAATTTAACATGTGTACCAATAACACTTTGTTTTACAGCACAATAAACCACTCCCATGCCTGATAAAAAGTATATACATATATATATATATATATATATATATATATATATATATATATAGAAAGCTTGTGAGGAAATTATTACTCTATTTTTGTTTTACTTGGATCGCTTGTCTGTAAACTTAATAAAGGATTTTCAACTGGAAACAGACTGCCTGCCTTGCTTGGATTACTTTCGAATACTTAGTAATGCTGTACAATTATATATTTTCTATTATTATTTTTTTGTTTTGTTTTGTTTTGACTTAAGATGAGTTTAAGTTCGCTACTTCTACTACTATTGTCTGATCTGATTAATATACAGTGATTAACTAGAAATATATGGACTGAAAATCTTCCACACAGAGAAGTTTCTTACACTGTTTTGTTTTTGGACCCAGTACACTTTAGTGGGTTGTTTTGAGACTTTGGGGATACCACGGAGATTACTTGTTTTTTTGTTGGAGTTCTTAGATACAGGACTCACAGCAGGTGTGATATATTTGGACCTGGTTAAGGCCTTTGATTCAGTCTCACATGATGAGTTTTTGGAAACAATGGTAAAAAAATGAGGTGAATGGGTACATAATTTGATGGATTAGTAATTGGTTGGAAAATAGAACATGCAAGTTCAACATTTGGGCTGCTATGTCATCATCTCAAAGAGTAGTCATAGGGATCACTGTTAAGCCCTGTATTGTTTATTATATTTATGTTAGACCTCCCCTTGCAAAATGACATCTGTGTTTGTATGTTTGCCAGTTATATGATGGTAGGATCAATATTTACACAATTTAAAAGATCATTACTGTTTGCAGCAATATTTGGATAGATGAGAGATGGCGTCTAAATAACAAATATGGAATCTGATGCTAAAAAAATCCAAGATGACTCACTTGATAAAAAAAAAATAAATCTTTGCTACCTTAATGCATTAAATAATGAAGTCACTGAGCAAGTCAAGAGTATAAAAGATCTGGGAATAAGGACTGACAAAGAATTATTTGATAGAAGTTGATGGAAGTTATAAGGAAATGCTAGAGTTATCAAAGACATTCTTAGAGCAACTTCAAGTAAGAAACATATTTTAATCCCTTTCTATAAATCAGTAGTAAGACTATAGAATATTGTCCCATGTGTTTACTTATAACTGTGATCAGATAAAGAAAGTTGTAGAAAATTCAGAGATATTATACAAAAAAATAATAAAAAAATAAAAAGTCTTAACAAATTTGAGATAAATATAGCCAGTTTGGAAAAAAAGTGTCTCTGTTTACAATTAATTACAGATTAGTAAGAGGGGATCTTATGCTTATGTATAAATGTATAAAAATGTTGATATTGTTCTTAATTTGGGAGTTGAAATTAAACAGCATGAACAAGGTAGTAGGAACAAAAATATGCTTGCACAGGTTCCTAAGTATAAATCCTTCATGTTTTTAGCTGTGGTGGTCCTGCTGGTTTTATACTATTCTGTTCCTTTGTCCAGCCTGGATCTTTGTGGACTCTTGGTCATTTGTTTGCTTAAATATAAATCCTTAGTAACAAAGAAGTTTCCATTGTAGAACAGGTCTGTGATGGAATATTTTACCTTTGCAAATTAGAAAGAAAAAACAATTTAGTAAAAAGAAGCTTTGATGACATGATGGAATTTAGGGTGCATGAACCAATAATGATAGGTAGCAAACTTTTTGAAAGATATCAAATTGGCTTAGAACTTGATTTGGCAAACATTGAACATTGAACTTACAAATATTCAGTGACTATCTAGCACTTTCTTAAAGTTCAGTATGTGAAATATTTCAGTATAAATAAACAAGAAAAGTGACGATTTTTATACACTCAAACAAAACAACCAGATATTTAAATAAATAAATAAAGCCATGGCAGTCTTCCAAGCTTATTAATACCCCTCAGTGTGGGCACTCACCTATAATACCCACACTCTCAGACATTAACCTTAAATAAGACATACCCAGGTGAATAAAAAAAGAGGTATTGCAAGCAAATCATTTTAAGGTTTTGAGCCCTGTGGAATGCATTTATGAGAGAAATCCCTGGTTGTGAGATATACTTCACTTTCAAAGCAAATTACAAGGGCTACATTGAGAAATAATGTATAAATGAAATAAAGGTATACTAAATGAAAACAAGGCAGATGAGCTATTTATTAAAATCAGTAAAGTAATGTAGATGGATATGTGTGTGTGTGTGTGTGTGTGTGTGTGTGTGTGTGTGTGTGTGTGTGTGTGTGTGTGTGTGTGTGCTAACTATGATATTTGGGAGTGTTTACAAAAAAAAACGGTGGAATTCATTTTCAGCAGAACTGCAAGAAATTAGGTATTTTTAGCAATTCACATTAGAGACCATACAGTGTTTAAGCCTATGATATGTTCAATGAATTCATGAGAAGACACAGAATGCATTGCTGTTCTAGTTAAGCAGGTATCTAATAACAATGCAAATGTATTTCTTTGGTCAATGGATGCAAAAGGTAGGCTACTGTTTCAATCAGTCCTGGGGAGAAGAAGGCTAATTAATCAAGCCTGAGGTCTTCCAATCCAGGTGTCTGCTTGCTTCCTGGGAGCTTTTCTCCAAATTACTCTCCTGAAAAAACACTTCATAAGATTTAAAGGGTCTACCTGAGAACACTGACAGATCAAAAAGCCGATGACAAGAACACTGACACCAGAAGACCAACAACGGAAATAACCAACAGTTCGAAATCCCCAACTCTGAAAACACCGACATGCGAAACAAGCGCGACTGTGTAAGTATGCGATAGTGACGGATGTTAGGGTGTGGGTAAGTATGCATTAGTGACGGACTGTAGGGTTAGGGTGCAGTTAAGGTAAGTGTGCGATAGTGACGGACTTTAGGGTTAGGGTGTGAGTTAGGTAAGTGGGCGCTAGTGACGGACCTTAGGGTTAGGGTTTGGGTTAAGGTTAGTGCATAGATAGTTGTGTATGTAAGATTTAGTGTAGGTTTGTAAGGTTTTTGGTGTGCTTGTGTTGTGTGTGTGTTGTGAGTCGGTGTTATGCTGTTTGGTAATGTGGACTGTCGATTTTGTGTGGATTCTGTGTTTTGGTGTTGGCGTTTTGGCTGTCGGGTTTGTGGTGTGTCGGTGTAGTGTAGGGGATCCAATTTGAAATATTTGATGAACACAGTGTAAGTCACAAAACTGGTAAAATATGAAAGAACTTCCGTAGACAGTGGGTTACACATTGGTGTTACTAACAAAGGTCTAGCTGTAGATATTGAATTTATATTGCAGGTGTATTAAAGAAAATATTGGATGTGCCAAAAATGACTTTGTTATAGTCAAACAAGGGGTTGTAGATCTGAAATGTGCAAGATAGGTCAAAGATAACAGCTGGAAATTGTTCATTAATTCAAGTGCTTTCCAATGATGTATACCTGTCAATCTGCAAACACTGAAAATAGGTAAGAAGACCCTGAAAAAACTGAAACATCCAAACAAAAGTCTGGGCATGTGATTATCATAAAAGCCAAATTCCAAATAGCACACATCTATAGAAATGCGGGACACTATTCAAAAACAAGTTTAAGTAAGTGATAAAAATTATGGTCAAATATACGTACACTATCTTACATATAGTGTAAAATCTGTAGACTTTAATGAACTGTGATGCAATATGAGTGTCATCTTTCTTTAAAATTATTGGCGCCACTGCTATGTTGGTCATGTGCTTTGGTATTCTGTGTATTAGACAGCTTCAAAAATAGCATGTGATGAGGGGGATTCAGAAAATTGTGTGAAGGAGTAAACTAAGCCCGAACATAGGGACATACCTCAAAAACAAGTACATCATCTGCAGGGGTAAATCAAACCCAAAAATATGAAAAATATTACTAATAGTTATAACTGCTTTACCAAACATATATTAGAATGTCTTCACATTGTCCACTAACTTCTAATGTCATTTTTTACTAACTCCTACTGCTTACATACACTAACACCAACATGATGGTATTACACTCCAGTTTTGCCTTATTAAAGTAAGAATAGAAAATACGTAATGCTTTTCTTAATCTTTTAAAGACACTCCTTAATAACTCTAGCTCTGTACAGCCCATAGGTTTATAGGTTCATAGGTAGGTACTAGGCTATCTGCCTGAGGGCATTTATAAGCCTAGTCAGAGTGTGTCAGCTTTCACCACCCCATTGATTAATTAACTGATCCTTTGTCAAGCAGAGCCAATGAAGTGATCCCAGGGGTGTATTTTCTGTTACCCATCCACTCGTCAAGGTTTCGCTTGAAGAGTGTTACTGAGGGGCTCTGCATAATGTAGCTTGGAATTTTGTTACAAAGCATGGGGAGTCTCTGTGACAGGAATCTATCCCTCCAGCATGTTCTATTTATTGTTGTGGTGAGGTTTAGCTCACTAGAGCGCATGGCTTGCAGTGACTTGAATTTCTTTAGGTGGAGCATGTCCATCAATTCTGAGTTGGACATGGCTTTGTAAGTCAGGCAGAGATCACCTCTGAGCAAGCGATATGCCACTGAGTACAGCCGGAGTTTTTTCAGTAGGGCTGCATAGGACATATGTTTGAGGCCAGTAATCCTCTTGGTGAGGTACTTTTCTGGTCTCTCCAGCTGTTGGAAGTTTCTTGTGAAGTACATCCTAAATGGGGAATTTTACTCTGTGATGGGTCTGATGAGTTCATAGGTTCATAGGTAGGTACTAGGCGATCGGCCCTTGGGCCTATATAAGCTCAGCCAAAAAGGTACCCTGGCTTTTGCCACCCAAGAAAATTATTTTCCTGTGCCACTGTCAAGCAGAGCCACAGAAGGGATCCCTGGGGTAAATTTCCTATTTCCCATCCAATCATCAAGATTTTTCTTGAAGAGTGCTAATGAGGAGCTTTGTTTGATATAGACAGGTAGTTTATTCCAGAGTATGGGAAGTCTCTGGGACAGGAATCTATCCCTCTGGCATGTTCTGTTTATTGTGGTGACAAGGTTTAGGTCCCTAGAGTGGGTAACTCGGAGGGATTGGGATTTCTTTAAGTGGAGCATGTCCAACAACTCTGGTTTTGACATAGCTTTGTATGTTAGGTAGAGATCACCTCTGAGTAGGCGATATGCAACGGAGTATAGCTGGAGTTTTTTGAGATGGTCTGCGTAGGGCATCTGTTTGAAGCCGGTAATCCTCTTTGTGAGGTATTTCTGTGGCCTTTCCAGTTGTTGTAAATGTCTTGTGAGGTACATACCAAAAGGGGCCCTGTACTCTATAATGGGTCTAATCAGTGATGAGTAGAGGGGAACAATGACCTTTTTTTCCTGGATGAGAAACCTTTTGTGATGGGGTGTGTCACATAGAAGGATTTCCTGACTACTGTGGCAATGTGATTATCAAAGGAGAGACTACTGTCCACCTGTGTCCCAAGGTCTCTTATCACACTTTTGGTGTTAAGTAGACTACCGCCTGTGGTCAACTCTTAAGGTTGTTTTGCTGATGATGAATTTTCTGAGGTGGCCGACTTCCCAAAAGGTACTCCCAGTGATGGCATAATCTGTTTTCTGCTTTAAATATTATTTTTTACTACTATTATAATGTTTTCAACATTAATGTTTTTGTTGTGAATATTATAACGCATCATTCAAAATCACCTATTTTCAGTTTACCGCTGCTGTGAATAAAGTTAGGAACTACTATATTACTAACAAGTTGACACTATTTTATTTTCCTCTGTTATAATATTTTATTACTTAGTAAACCAGTAGTAGATGTAGTAACACAAAAGCTTCAGTTTTCAAATTTTCACATGTTCTGTCACTTTAGTTTGTTGTTATCAATTGACATACAGAATGTCTGAACTGCATTATCAAGAATATTTAATCTAGCAAACTCTGGTTCGTCTTGCCAGCTCTGCTTTATGTTTTAATTCAGATTCTTCAGAACTAGTGAATACTTTCTACTCAGGAAGTCAATGTAGCTGGCTTCTCTCTCTAGCTATGAACTACACACGCTTATTTTAATGCTTTTACTTTGTAGACTTTGTAGACTGCATCTTTGCGCATCCTCATGTGTTGGAACTTCCTTGTGTCATCTTACAGTCTTATTTCTAGCACCACACAATGTACTTCCTGAAGGATAACTTCTCTCCAGGGTAATTAAATAAATAAATTGTGTCTGTAAAGGAAAGCTAAAAGACAGAGTTATAGCTGGGGTAGGTGCCCTTGTCAAAAAAGTTCTTTCCCATCTGTAACATGGTATGGTAGTTCTACCAGGTGACTGCCCAATGGGTATGACATGCAGGGCAGAAACAGGGTAATTTTGGTATAACAACAGTAGTTTGAGCCACATGGGAGTACCTAGATGGCAAAAGAACAATAGGAAGGCTACTGAATAGAAAATATACAAAGCAAAGTAATGGGGACTGGTCCCTTTAAGCAAGCATGCCTGAGTTTTCAGATGAGGTAATTAGCAATAAGTTGACTTTTTTAAGGAGAAGTTAGGTTGAAGATGTTGGACATCATTGAGAAGTCCAGGAATGTCTAGACCACTTGTGTTTCTGTAGTTGTTTGAGTAGAAATAGACCATTTGAGTCTGGGGCGGTTGGCTCAAAGGCAGACGTCCGGCAAGAGGTTAGCAAACAAACTGAACTATTACTTTCCTGCAAGTTTTGCTGATGTTGCCATTCTTCTGTTGTTTATTTTCTTAGCAAAAGCAAAGCACATTTTGTTTACTGTGAATAAAGGTTGCCTGTTTTGATTAAATCAGATGTGTTCACTGCCTAAAATATGACACTATGTACAATATTTAAATTTCAGACAGAAAAACTGTTCACTCAGTTTTAGAATTGTAATTCAATTTATGGATGAAAAGCTAAAGTTTTACAAATACATTTCCTGTGCAA
This sequence comes from Protopterus annectens, assembly GCF_019279795.1. Lineage (NCBI taxonomy): Eukaryota > Metazoa > Chordata > Ceratodontiformes > Protopteridae > Protopterus > Protopterus annectens. Next base: position 850,640,245 of record NC_056728.1, on the reverse strand, counting down.
GCTCATATATAACACGGCATGCCTCACATAAAAAAAAAAAATCAACAGAAACATATTTATACACAGAATAGTGACAGCAGATATAGCAGGAATTTTATATTTTCTCCAGTCCAGATAATCAACCCTGTCATCGCTGAGACAGATCCCTAACTCAAGTATAATTGATGGTACTGGCTGCAAGGCTGCAACCCCCCCCCCCCCCCGCCAAAAAAGCTAAACGAAATTGTTAGAAAAATTCAACAAGTTGACTATTATTTTTAAAATTAAAAATAATAGTTATATTTCTGACTTTCTGTTTTCTCCTGAGTGACTGGGACTCCACTTATGCCCATGCATGAAGTTCCAAGAAGATTTGAGACAAAAAAAAAAAGTCATCATATTCTACTCACCAGGCTGTTTTCAAAACAGCTCAACATTAGGCTTATTCCACTAGTCCATGCTCCTGTTGAGGATGTCAGAAATGTCACTTAACAAATGCCCCACCAGGCTGTCACAAGAAGCCGTGAGAGCACTCAGCCTACTACTGTCAGTGCCAGCCTGTAGGAAGGTAGTGCTCAATTTATAAGTGTACATGTGTATGTATGTTTAAGTGTAGGGGGCCTAGAATAAATTACTGCGGTCAATGTTTATTATCTTTATTTTATTACATACAGTCAATAAAGTTGGATCAATTGCTAGGTACAAGGGATGTCGGTGGATGAAGGTGATTGATATTGTTAAAATTTTTCAAGTGATCAATGTTCTGCCTTTGCAGAAGTAGTGTGCATTTATGTGAAGCCTGCTGGAATATTTTACTATGTCTATTTTTAGCATAATTAGGCATCTGAAGTAAGCTAGCTGGATAGTTTGTAGCCAGGATAGAGGGAAAATAGAGGAGGTGCAGGTAGGATTTGTGTGCATCGGGGGGGGGGGGTAATAGAGTTCTTTACCTACTGCTGCATTTCACCTAAGGCTGCCCTTCTTGATTGTACTCAGACATCTGAGATGTACATAGCCAGTAAAGTGGCTATAATGAGTAGGCACATACTGAGGTGGTCTGTGGATGAAAGTGAATGATCAAAGGTAATGGTTATTGACCTGTTATAACAAAGCCCTACTCCATTCCAATAAGCCCCACACATTCATTTGTTTCCTGCAGCCGTCTCACTTGCTTTGAAGTCACCAGCTATTACTGTAGACAGGATAATAGACAGGTAGGAACAAAGACTGTGCTCATAATGTAGCACCTTTTCCCATCCTGATTGCCTAGGGTTTGGGGAATAAAAGCCCATCTGTCTAGTTTTCAAATTGTGTGGTAGTTTACAGCTGAACACGTAAGCTTTACATCTGTCTGTTCATTCCAGTAATGTGCATTCCTTATTCCTCCTCACACAAACAAGTAATTAACATATCTGGTTATATTAATATTTTTAGATTGTATCTAAATATTCAGGCTGGTTTTTGTAATTGTATAATAACTGTATAATAAAATGTACATAGTAGATAAGTCACTAAATTTATTTGTAACTGTTTTACAAACTACATGAAATATAAAGAACTGCTCTAGTACACCCTTAAACACATATAAATATTTAAAAAATATTTTGGTTAAAGAAAATTGATATTTTGAAATGTACTTTAAGGCAACTAGCTATATTTATTTCACCATTTTAGTAGTTCACTCATAAAATGATAAGCACCAATCCCATTAAGACATCTCTGCTGTGCGCAAAAGTAGAAAATAGGCAAGGATTATGCGGAGTTGTATACTTCGTGAAGGAAAGAAGTACAAGTGTACTGGAAAGCTTTGGATTTTATTTATTTATCCTTTTTAAGTGGGTTATTGCTGGTAGGGTAACTTATAATTCCCATTAGGTTAACTTATAACAGTCCCAACACAAAGGATCCTCTGCTATGTACCTACAGTACTTACACATATTGCTTTTTATGTATTCCCACTGCTTTTTGAATTCATTTGTAGTATGTAAGGTTGACACAAACAGAATATATTTATGGCCATTGAATTAAACACTTCTACTGCTTCACTGGAAAGTACAGTGTTTAGGAATGACGTGTTTGAATTGTTTCATGCTGTTCTCATCATCCTCTTCTGGAGGGGGCAGATGGGGGTATTTATACTGCAAATTTATAAGCATGGACTCAAAAAGCAGTGGAAATTCATAAATGCAATATGTGTAAATATTTAGGCACATAGCAGAAGGACATTTATGAAGAAGACTGTTATAATGGGTACAGGACGTTTGGACCCCGCCGATTCAACCCTGGACGATTCACCCTTAACCAGTTTGACCCCGGACGGTTGGACCCGAATAAAAAAAATAATGTAAGCCAAATCAAATAAAAGCATAAATAGAAAAGAAAGACTGTTTAAACATTCCTAAAATTGGTTTAGACAGTCTTTTTCTTTTCTATTTATGTGCTTCGACTACACTTACTTTACAAAAAATGCAATTAGTTAGTTGAATTAATTTGTAGTTTGTAGTTTAGTTGTTCGGTGTGCAGCATTATTATCTCTACAACAGTGCAAGTGTCTTAGCTTTGTAGGTGCAGGTTCAGTTATTATTTATTGTAGCCAGTTCTTTTACATAATATCTTTTGCATCACGGGGTGTTTGGTCTGCATTTAGATAATTTTTACTTATGCACTATATCCATTGTTCCACAGATAATATATAGACACGATACAGATGCACATGTTTATAATTTACCAGTTCAAACATTCGGTCCGGTCATTAGAAAGTAGTGGTTGAGTGAGCTTACATGTTTTAAAGGTTTTTATTAAATTATATTTTGATATTAGATATGTTTGTTTTTGGTGATGCACTCAAGCATATGCTTGAGTGTTACATCTGATCGCTTATGTGTTATTTTTTAGTGAGACATTAATATCTGCATAGGTTGGTATGACAACCTGACACATTATGTACACGGACAGGAGGGTACAGGAGGTTAGTTTCATGATTGTGAAGCAGCAGTCATTAAGAATACTTCATTGAATGTGGGATCCTTTTAAGTTTTTTTTTTAGTAAGTAGTAGTTATTACTATGTGAAGTAGTTTTCAGTCATTCATGTATATATAGTCGTTATATTTTTAAATATGTTTTATGAGATGTGCACATGCAGCAATGTTTTGTTTAGTTAATTAGTCAGTGGTTATATGATTTAGGCTTGACCAATGTGGGATAAAACATAACACTAGTTATTATATGTTAAAAGTTATGTGTTATATTTATACTAACCAATGTAATAATTAAATAAAAATATTAAAGTAAAATATATATATATTTACAATGAAAAATTAACAGTGTATTATTGAATAATTAATTAAATAATAACATAATGATAAAGTACTTAATAGAATATATTTGAGGTCAAACAGTCTGGGGTCAAATAGTCTGGGGTCGAATTGTCCACTAAAAAATCACATATACAATACATATAAATTTATACATGAAATTGTATAGAAATGCACTGGGGTCAAATTGTCCAGGGGTGAACAGTCCGGGGTTAAACATTCCTGCTTCCGTTATAAAAATAGAAACCCAGTAAAGATGTTTTTTTTCAATTGTTGAATTAGGTTTGCTTTTTATTTTGCTATGTGTACAGTACATACCGCTCATATTTCGAGATTTTTGCAGAATGTCTAGATTTTTAACTCATATTTTGGTCTGTCCCTCATAACATTTCTGGTTTTCTGGAAAACCATTGAGAATTGAAGTCATGATTTAATTCTAAATAATGGCAAACATTTGAGTTTCAGACTTCATATCTTTCAGAAAATGAATAATAATGAAAAACCTGTTATTCTAACAACTTTCTAAGTTTATAGGAGCAGTATTTAAAATATGTCCCTATTTCTGGCCCTTTGTTCCCCATTATTTCTGGCTTTGTCCAGATTTCTTGTGCCGAGAGGTTGAAAGGTATGGTACAGTACAGTATGTTCTTGTTTTTTATATTGGAAAGACTATTACTTTTGTATATGAGGATTTATGAACATTAATATGCAACCAGTCAAAAATACTTGAATAATGCCTTATATAGATATGTGACAAAATTTGCAGGTTTTAAGAAATATAGTTTTTTCTGTGTTAGAGTACGTGCTTTTTAATCAAAGGAAAGGTGATTTTGAACCTTTATTAAAAAAAAAGGAATTATAATGCAATTAGGGTTGAATGCTGAAACAACCCTAATTTGAATGATTATATCAATATAAAAAAGTTCTTTAAAAGTAAGATCACTGAGATAAAAAGTTTACATTTTATTTGGATTGTGATTTCTTTTTAAGAAAAAGTGGATTAATAGATGTATGTCATATGATCCCACATGATGTACTTTTGTTTTGATTAACTTTTATTTATTTTTTAAGATTTGAGCTAATTAGTATTTGGCTTCTGAAGAAGTCCAGGTTAATTTCTTAGATAAAAGCACTTAAAAAAATGAGTATGTTTTTATAGTCTGGTATTTTAGTACATTTTTCATGAAGGTATATATTTTTTTCATATACCAGTCCACATACTGTTTTTTTTGTTTGTTTGTTTTTGTTTTATATATAGGCTTTGTTGTATGTTTGATATATGGAACATTTTGAAAACCAGCTTTTTTATCAAAATGTCTTCATCACAAAAATACAGGCATTTGTTTGAGTGATCACTACACAGTAGGGAGTGGGGTTGTGCCCATTTTCCATTGTTGTGCAGTCTCTGAGTCAGTATGGATAATTAGCAGGATTATGGAAGGTGCAGAGGGCCTGACCCCTGCATAAAACATTTTCTGTTTTTTTTCTAATGTGATAAATTTTGATAATTTGCATGTTGTGTATCAGCAAAGTAGTAAAATATATATTTGGATTTGTGTGTGTGTGTGTGTGTGTGTGTGTGTGTGTGTGTGTGTGTGTGTGTGTGTGTGTGTGTGTGTGTGTGTGTGTGCCTTTGTGTGCATTTTTGTGCACGTGTGTGTGCACGTGTGTGTGTATATATAGATATATAGATAAATATATAGATATAGATATATAAAACAACAAATCACATAAGAGTTAACAATTAGCAGGGAAAATGTATCTATGATGTCATAATACCTGAGTATGGGATGGTGTTGAATGCCTTTGCAAGTCCAGATAGACAGTGTGTACTAATTTGCCCTCATCCATTGCCTCAGTGACTTTTTTGATGAATCCAACCAGGTTAAGTAGGAAGGGCCCTCTGTTGAATCTGAACTGGGTTGGGTGAAGAGTCTGTAGGTCACATTTATCCAAATTTATAAGTCCCATATAGATCCTTTTCACAGTCATACAGATTAGGCTGGTCAGGTTTATGAGTCTTTAATTACCTGAGTTTGCTTTCTCCTTTCTGCAAGAGAATGAATGTTGCTGTCCTCCATTCATCTAGCACAGAGCCTATTTTGAGGCTAATGTTGAATAGCCTCTATAGGGGGTATCTGACAATTCATGTTTCAAGATAGCCATTAGGTAGCTTTGGTATGTTTTCCAGCACTATAGTTATAATGTAGATGGTGTTCATCTACAATGTGGACTTATAAGAAAACTTAAAAAGGTTCACAGTACTGTATTTCAACTAATAATACAATCTACTGCCTGTAATCCACTATGATCAATGCAACTAACAAAAAAACAAATGGGAAACAACAATGTAGATAACAAACAAATGAGCAAATAAAAATATATAAACGCTTAAAATTAATAGGGTGACCATGGTGGTGCAGTGGTTAGCATTGCCGCCTCACAGCAAGAGGTTCTCTGGTTCAATTCTCGGCTGTGGTGCCTTCTGTGTGGAGTCTGCATGTCCTCCCTGTGGTCGTGTGGGTTTCCTCCCGGTGCTCCGGTTTCCTCCCACATCCCAAAGACATGCTGTAGGTGGATTGGACACTCTAAATTGGCCCTAGGTGTGAGTGCATGTGTGTGTGTGCCTTCTGTGGAAGGTCGGGCACTGAGCTAGCAATTCGACACTGTAAAACTACACTGCCAATCATGAGTGGACAGTTGATCAGCTGTGGTGACCCCTAAATGGGAAAAGCCGAAAGAAGAAGAAATGCATAAAATTAATAGATTGTTGTTGTGGGCAGTATATGTTGTTAGCACTGTTGACTTATATAACTGGCGCCCTTCCAGTTTGTATAGAAATAGACATACTCAAAAAAGAGAAATATGGGGGGGGGGCACTGAAAATTCCCCGATGTGGCATATCATGAATTATTCATAATTTACCCCTTAAACACACTGCAGTGCAGCTCACAGACATGCTAACATGACAAAATTAATTGATCATAATGCTTCACAGACAAGGCTATGACACCTTAAACTTATAAAGACTGGTGCAATATCTTTGTTTTGCTTGTTCTGTTATCTGCTTGCAATGCTATGCCTGAAAAGTTGTTACATTTTATAGTGAAACCACATCTTGCAATGCATCCAGTCATGGCTGCCAGAGTTTGTACCTTCTTTACAACAATGCTCTTCAACCTGGATTCATATTAGCAAACATACTAAAACTGCAAATACTGTTGCAAAACTGCAAAATATCGAAGCAGCAGAAACTCAAATTTTTTTCTAGGGAAAGAATTCGGTTGTCCGTTTCGGTTGCTTCGGTATTTTCATTGTAATGGTGAAAAGTTACCGGTTGGATTCAGGTAAGTGTGCGATTGTGTGGATGTGAGTGTTAGGGTGATTTAGGTGAGTTAGGGTTAGGGCTCGGGTTAGGTGTGTGTGCGATTGAGTGGACATGAGGGTTAGGGTGGATTTAAGTGAGTTAGGGTTAGGAAGTGGGTGAGGTGAGTGTGCGATAGTGACAGACCTTAGGGTTAGGGTTTGGGTTAAGGTAAGTGGGTAGTTAGTGGTGTGTGCATAGTTTAGTGTAGGGTTAGGTATCAGATTTTAGGTGTATGTGTGTGGATTTCTGTTTGTTTGGTGTGCTTGTGTTGTGTCTATGTGTTTTGGCTCAGCAATTTCTTTCCCTGGGAAAAAAATTGCTGATCTGACAGTTCGAGATTGTAAGCTTTCGCTTAAATTAGGTCGATCAATCAGCGTTCGCTTTTTTAAGCGTTTGATGATATAATATAGACCCTTCTGATGTAAGGGCATGTACATGGACACACTTCTATCCAAACTTTGGGAGAGACTGAAAACATGCAGGGAGAGGGCATTGTCCTGAAGGGGAATACATGGAGGACACTGGAACACTGGTTGTCATCACAGAGGTACAGTGATATGTCAATATGCCCCCATTGCATGTCTACTACTGGGCTTCAAATGGTGTGTGGACTGGGGGAGGGAAGTTGGGGTGTTAAAAGAAAAGAAATAAAAGGAAAAGAAAAGACAAGACTACTATGGAATAAGCATAATGGGAGAAAAGGAATGTCCAGTTGACTCAGTGGATGAGGAGTGGTCCTTGGAGAAGTTGATGGTCAGCTGCAAGAAGCAAAAAAAAAAACTGCTGCTACAGGATGGTGGCGGTGTTTACGAGTAGTTTGTTAAGTGTAACAATAATAATGTTTAAAGTTAGGTTCATAGGTGTTTACTAGGCTAACAACCACAAGCACTTTATTAAGTCTAGCCATGCATACCATATCTCTGACAGGTTCTTGTACTCTTGATAACTGTAAACAACAGGCTGGGAGATGAGCCATTTACAGGCTGCTTGTGTCCATTAGAGACACAGGTACCAAAAAGCTATTTATTTATTTATTTATTTTTATTTTTATTTACCAGGGAGGTTCTTCTGGGCCAAGGACCCATTTTCAGTGGAGGCCTGGGGAGAAAAGCTCCAAAAAGAAATTTTCAAATAACCATATATAACAGTAACATAACCATATTTAAAACAGTAACCTTCCAAGCAACTACAGTATTTTAACATAGGCAGAGAAAAAGTTACACTAAATAGGTTTCTAGCCTATATAAGACAGTGTCATTATTTAGACCATAGAGCAGTAGTAACGTATGTAATACACACAATGATTTCACATAGGGAGTAACATATTCGTTGTAGAGTAGTACCAAATGTAAGGAGTAAAAGGATTAGAGCAGGATATGCAAGAAAATGAGAACAGGGGGAGGCAGGGCTTTTGGGATCAATTAAATTAAATGGAGGGGACAGAAAGCTGGAAGAGAGATCAAATAAGATAGTATGACCTGGTAGAGATATATGGAAGAGATAGTATATTCAGCCTGGGTGTGTGCAGGAACATATACAGTTGTTGATGAGGTGTCCCTTAAGTAGGTGTTAAAATTTAGTTGTATTGATACAATTAATTATTGTTTGAGGTAGTGTATTCCAAAGATTATTTACGTGGTTAGAGAAGAGGGAATAACCAAAGCCGTTGTTAGATTTGGTAACTGTTAGCTGACCTTTGTTGGTGGAGTAGGGTTGAACAAGGTATTTGAGAGAAGGAGCTATTTAGGTGGTTAAGTATGTAGTGTATGAAGGTTAGTTGGTTATAAGTCAGAAGTCTAGGAGATTCTAGCATTTTCAGATGCTGCAAGACATTGCAGTGGTGTGATCTGTAAGGGAAGTTTGAGGTAAATCTTGCTATTTTGTTGTAGCAGGACTCCAGTTTATTTAACTCTGTTTTTCTGAAGTTTGTAAGTATGTGACGCATAAAGAAGGGTGGAAACTAGGTGGATTTGAGATATGTTTGACCGGTTCCCATTCAGAAGCCTGAAACATCATAAGCCTGAAAATCAAAATCCTGAAACCAAAAGCCTGAAAATTCAGAATCCTGAAAACTCAAAATCCTGAAAGCCCAAAATCCTGAAAGACCAAAATCCTGAAACTCAAAATCCTGAAAACACAAAATAGACATACTGATGTCATTGTGGCTTTGCTATTGTTAGCCCTGTGGTGTTAGGTCATGCGTTGGGGTCAGATAAGTGTGTGGTTGGTTTTATTTTAGGGTTAGGGGCGGTTTAAGTGAGTTAGGGTTAGGGCGCAGGTTAGGCATGTATGCAATAGTGACAAATATTGGGGTTAGGGGCGGTTTAAGTGAGTTAGGGTTAGGGCGCGGGTCAGGTGAGAGTGTGATAGTGACGGACCTTAGGGTTAGGGTTAGGGTCAGGGTCAGTTGGTAGATATTAGTGTCTTTATAGTGACATATTAGCATTATTTGTGTTTTCAGGATTTTGAGTTTCAGGATTTTGGTCTTTCAGGATTTTGGGCTTTCAGGATTTTGAGTTTTCAGGATTCTGAATTTTCAGGCTTTTGGTTTCAGGATTTTGATTTTCAGGCTTATGATGTTTCAGGCTTCTGAATGGGAACCGTTTGACCCTATAGCGTGAGCCTAAATTGATATGTACCTTTCTGATGGTTATGTCTAGGTTCTTGTCATACCTCAGATTGTTGTCAATGGTCACTCCAAGGAGCATAGTATGCTTTACTGGTTCTGCTATAGTATTACTGGAAGAGAGGATGGTGAAGGGGATGCTGGCTATGTGTTTTGTTACTAGTAAAGAACATGATCTTAGTTTTATTTGAATTGAGAACAAGCTGAGTGTCAGATAGGTAACTTTTGATGTCAGTGAAGGCTTTATGGATTGTTTGAAGGAGTGAAGAGATAGAGAGTGCTGAGCAAATAAGGGAGGAATCATCAGTATATTGAATAATTGTTGTATGTTGAGTGGCTGTGGATAATTTGTTTGTGAATATAGAGAATAGTAGTGGACCAAGTATTGACCCATGGGGTATGCCAACTGAGACAGCAGAGGGGATAGTTCATTATTCTATTTGACTGCTTGTTAGTGGTCTGATAAATAGTTAAGAAACCATAACATGGTGGACTTCGATAGGTTTAGGGAGACTAGTTCGTTAAGAAGTACACAGTATGAAACTAAGGGCTTTTCATCCAGAAAAAAAGGTCATTGTCCTACTGTACTCATCCCTCATTAGACCCATCATAAAGTACAATGCCCCATTTGGTATGTACCTCACAAGACATCTGCAACAACTGGAACGGCCGCAGAAACACCTCACTTAAAGAATCACAGGTCTAAAGCAGATGCCCTATGCTGACCGACGAAAAAACTCCAGCTATACTCTGTTGCATATCATCTACTCAGAGGCAATCTCTGCTTAACATACAAGGCCATGTCAAACCCAGAGCTGTTGGACATGCTCCACTTAAAGAAATCCCAATCTCTCAGAGCCACATGCTCCAGGGATCTAAACCTTGTCATCACAATAAACAAAACATGCTGGAGGGATAGGTTCCTGACCCAGAGACTTCCCATACTCTGGAATAGACTGCAACACTAGTGCAACAAATGGAAGGTCTTCTCACCTCTGGAAGGTCTGTTATTTAAACAATAAAAGGTGTGATTTAAAAGCTTTCCTATGTTTTGAGCATGTTGATATGTATACCATTATTGAAACAGTTTAACTTTGCAAAATGCACAGCACAAATTCCATGATATACTGCCTTTCATTGCTGCGGATCTGATACAGCAAGTGCTAGTGTCTCAGTATTCATAAAACAAAACATAAAAGTGAGAAGCCAAGAAAACAACATAAGCCTACACATTCCTGATACAAAAATTAATATTGGTCACACTGAACATAATGTTAAAGGAATCTACTCATAACTAAACTGCAGGGTATAAAATGGATTTTAACTATCCAGACATTGTCTGTGTAAACTGTGCAACATCAGATAAAAATGCCTTAATAGTAATTCATTATAGCAATTAAAATAATTTGGAGCATATTGCATGAAATCCCAGTACAGACAATAATATCTTAATTATCATAATGACAAACTTTGGATCTTTCTGCTCGCCATCCATGGAAGTCCTCACTATAATTAACACAGAGCATGATACCGCCATCTTTATGACAAGGGTAAAATCAAAAAAGTTATGAATAAATCATCCTTCATAGAAGTTACCAATGAAAATTGGTATGTAAATGGCATATGCATGAAAACAGATTCAGACACAATTTTCTGTACTGGGGTTACATCTTTTTGAACTGTTCTCCTCTCACATAACAATGTTGGAAATGGCCTATAGATTATCAAATATGCTGATGATGCAAAGTGAGCGCCATAGCTACTTCAATAACAGATTTATTTATCTGTTTGTATTTGCTAATTGGGGGAGTCAGAATGGGCATAATAGCCCTTTTCAGTGATGCGCATGTAAAAATCTCCAAAGAAATTTGCACAATCATGTCATTACAGAGAAGTGCAGGGAAGTACCACCATTCAATAAGATTATGTACTGAATACATATTATTACATTTTATACATTTTTATCATCAAATGATATTGCAAAATTGGAGAACATTTGTATATCACATTTTATATACATATGCATATGTTTTCTAATGACTAACAAACTAGGCAGACAGTGGATGAGGTATTAGAATTCAGCCCATCCTGTTGTGTTGCTATTGCTGTTTCTTTGTTGGCTTGTCTGAATAGGTAAAATAGAGGTAGAGGTAGGTAGAGTAGAAAATGTTAATATTGTAGTTAAGACAAGGAATATAAAGAAGGTTCATAGATAATTATTTAAATGGCTATTATAAGGTTTATATTAGAAGTATAGAGGTAGGGGTGAGCAGTGTCATAAAACTGTGTATGACTGAAAAAAAGCTAGCAAAACTATTCAAATATTGGCGAAGACTGGTTGTGGGGCCTAAGATTCTGAATAAAGAGAAATGGTGTGGAGATGTGACAAGTTGAAGATAACCATGACAGTAACTTTTTCCTAGAGATGTATAGGAGTAGACCCATTGATATGATATATGAAGTTTTAGTTGTATTTTAAATTGATTTACATTCTGAATGGATTCCAGTGGCAGTGGAATGTGGTTCCATAGTTTATCTTCACTATTTGAATATTCTGAGTCACCTGCAGTATTAGATGATTTGGTTACAGTGGTTACTGATTTTTCTCTAGAGCATAAAATTCTATTGGTGAGTGGTGTTGTATTAAGTTTTTAAGAGCTGGGCAATGTCCTGTCTTGTAGTTTTCTGAGAAAGAGCTAAATGATGTGGTAGCTCTAACCAATTTAATTCTCTCAGGGCTAGGATTAGGTATGTTTATTGTTGTAGATTATCACAAATTTCTGTATGTTATAATAACATTGACCATGTTTGGACAGTTATGAGACTTGAAGGTTAGTGAAGTTTGGGGCAGCATAGAGAAGAGATGGCAGTAAAGAACTAGAATCTATGTCTTCTGCCTATGTTAGTGAGTTAGGCTTTTATTCTGTGTAAGTTTCCTGGGTTTTGATATGTGTTTTAAACCACTTGTGATACATGGTGGATTAATTTTGGCTGGTCATCTATAATGATGCCCAATAATTTTGTGAGGTTTATTTGTTCTATCATGGTGTTGACAGAGATAACAGTAATTAGTGTTGTTCTGGAAGAGATATGTTTTGCAGTAAAGAAAGCAATGTAGTTTTTTTTAGAGATTAGTCACAGTTGTGAATGATTTAGTCACATTTCAATTGATAAGAAGGTTGTTGTGTAAGGTCTTGGAGTTTAGAGAGAGATTTGGCAGAGCAAATTAGGGTCATGTCATCAGTACATTGTACTATGGTACCATTTCTATAGAAGTAACCCACAAAGCGCGAACAGTATGGCAACCAATTAACAAAAAATACAGAATCTCTGTTCCACTACCACAGGATTGAGAGGAATTCCCAAGACACAGAGAAGTTATTGTGAACAGAGGTTCTGTATTTTTTGTTAATTTCTATAGAAGTGTAGAGGTCAGTGAAGAATATGTTGAATAGTATGGGCCCTAGTATAGGTCATTGTGGGAAACCAACAGTTACTGGCAAGAAGGTGGAGAAATCATTTTTTCCTTTTCACTACTTGTACTCTGTTTCAGTGGTAGCCATGGAACCATCACAGTGAATAGCTGGTGATCCCTAAGGATGAGAGTTTATGTAATAGCTTCTGGTGAGAGGCAGCATCCAAAGCTTTTAATAAGTTTCGGAAGATAGTGGAGACTGGGCTTCCAGCATTTCTATGGGTGTTGTCAGTATTAGCAAAATTTAACAAAGTACTAAGCCAAGCAGTAGTCATGATGTGATGAGGGTGAAAGCCATGTTGGGTTGAGCTGACATGGACTTTTTGATTAGATGATTTTCTATTAACTACCTGAGAAAATGCATTTGGAAATAGTTTTCTAATATTTTTGATAGGGGAGATAAAATCATAAAGTACAATGCCCCATTTGGTATGTACCTCACAAGACATCTGCAACAACTGGAACGGCCGCAGAAACACCTCACTTAAAGAATCACAGGCAGAAAGCAGATGCCCTATGCTGACCGACGAAAAAAACTCCAGCTATACTCTGTCGCATATCGTCTACTCAGAGGCAATCTCTGCTTAACATACAAGGCCATGTCAAACCCAGAGCTGTTGGACATGCCCCACTTAAAGAAATCCCAATCCCTCAGAGCCACACGATCCAGGGATCTAAACCTTGTCATCACAATAAACAAAACATGCTGGAGGGATAGGTTCCTGACCCAGAGACTCCCCAGACTCTGGAATAGATTGCCCATACATGTCAAGCAGCACACCTCTTTGGCCCTCTTCAAAAGGAACCTTGATGATTGGATGGGAGAAAGGAAATTCACCCCGGGGATTATGTCAGTCACCCTGCTAGACAGTGGTCCAGGGAAGTAAATAGTGTGGGAAGAAAGAGCCAGGGAATTGTTATGGCTAAGCTTGTAAAGGCCCTAGGGCCAATAGCCTAGTACCAACCTATGAACCTATGACTCTATGTGGGACAATCAAGAAGATGTTTTAGACAAGTTTTTAATGTACATCAACCAAACTACTGAATTCCTAAAATTCACTAGCAATAAAAGTAAAACAAACATACATTTTTGGATGTCCTTATTTCTAAGGACAGTACACACAAAAAGTTTGTGGCTGAGATATATCAAAAGGAAACATACTGTAATAGTTTCCTCCATTACAATAGCAACCATCCTCACACTCAAAAAAGAGCTGTCTTGAAAGGGCAATTCGTTAGAGCTGCGAGGATGGTAACATTGTGGGAAAGTTTTCTTTTGGAATGTAATAATTTACAAAATATGTTCCAAAAGAGAGGTTACCCTAGAGATTTAATTCAAGAAGTAATGAGGGAAGTCATTACAAAGAGACAAAATGAACATTTTAGGGCATTATTGGGAGACGGACCTACTGACCAGAGCCTACTGTTAGATGGTTCGGGGGCAGAATCCTACCATGCTCCATCAACAATAGACATAACATGTTTGGATGTGGTAACAAACAAAGAGAATAACAAAGACAAGTTTGACAATAGTGCCATATTCGTTACAACATTCTCCACTGATAGCCACTTTATTAAAATAACACTTAATAAGAACTGGAGTTTATTGAGTACAGACAGGGATATCATGAAACGTAGGTGAATACCCAGTCTGTGTTTATAAAAAGGACAAGAATTTGAAATGCTTTTTTGTAAATCTAAACATCCCAAAAAAACAGGATATATGTTTGTGTGATAGGTGCAAGTTTTGCCCATATATTTTGCCAGTGAATGAAATTAATATTAATGGAACGAGCTACAAAATTTTGGGTAAATTTTGTTGCAACTCAGAAAAACTGGTTTATTGTGCTAAGTGTTCCCAATGCGTGTGTTTCTACATAGGAAAAACTGAACGCGAGTTGAAACACTGCAATGGGGAACATATGAGGGACATCAGAAATGAATGTGAGTTTAATTCCTTGGCAAAACATGTTAAAGAAAACAGTGGACACAATTTTAGATTTATGGTGCTGGACAGTGTAGTAGTGAACAACAGGGGGGTGCGTGGCCACAGCTACTGGAAAGACAAGAATTGATATGGCAGTTGTGCTTAAATGCCAAGGTTTGGCCTGGGTTGAATGAGGCTGTTTCTATTTCAAGTGTTTTAAAATTAAAAGCCTTGAATAGATGACACCTGATTTTCATATACATTTACATATTATACAAGTTACTTTAATGTAAATACTTGATTTTATAAGTATTTTACAAGTATTTTGCACTAGGTTTTTAACAGAAAAAATATGCTTTTTTTACCTATTTATGCCTATTAGATATGCATTTTAACAGTGTCTATTTAGTATTTATATTTGTTTACAATCTTAAAATGTTTGATATGTTATCTTATACATTACATTTTATACTTAAGTCATTCATTCAGGTATTTTCTCTTAAGCAAAGCTGTATATATGTCATGAACTAGGGGTGTGGTTTAGTTGAGTTTAGAGGTGTGGTTTGTGATATCACTACACATGCACTTTAATTCACAAGATTTAAAAGCTGTTGGGATATTTTTTACTTGTCTGATGAAGTTCCTAGTTTGTTTCAGGGACAAAAGCACTAACCTTTTACTGCTGTATAAATAAAGTGGATTTATTGCTTCTTCTTTGTGGAGTCCTTTGGCCTGCATTTGCTTTTCTGTGGAGTATTGTGACATCCAAATGCTCTACCCCTTAGGCATGAGAGTAGAGTGGGAGTCATTACCATATTATGGAGGTGAGAACACCTAGTACAATATGAGCTCCCATTGGCAGGAGCTCACCAGCATCACTGTGTGGGGGCAGAACAACCCCCCACTGGCTGACTGTTCCAGCAAGCAAAGTCTTATGTTTACATCATGAGCCCACGGCCCTTTGAAGATTTGAGAGAGAGAGAGTAAGTGAGATAAGAATGGAACTTGTTAACTATTCCAAGATGAGCATTTGGGAGGGCATGGGAGACAATGGGATTCACTGTATGGTTCTCACAGTAGTGAGATGAAGTCATTATTTATGTATGTGTTCATTCATTTTATCACAAGCAAACTTCTGAATGTACACAGTGATACAAGGGGTTGAAAATGATGGTCACACCTGTCTGTCTGTGCATGCATGCATGTGTGTGCATGTGTGTATGTGTGTATGTGTGCGTGTGCGTGTGCGTGTGCGTGTGCGTGTGCGTGTGTGTGTGTGTGTGTGTGTGTGTGTGTGTGTGTGTGTGTGTGTGTGTGTGTGTGTATCCTGTGTCCCAGAGTATTTATGGTGTAAAGGAAGGACCTGATTGTAGTAAACAAGGGCTTCATCATATGATCCAAATTCTTTTGGTATGATCCTTGGTTTTCTTGTTTTTGTTGACTGTTGACAGTTTGTTTACTTGGCTATGAATAAACTCCTCAGCATAAACTCAACAAGTTTAATGTTACAATATTAACTATGAATGCATTTCAATTTAACTTGTTTTTTAAAGGTAAAAAGGCATAATGTTAGGCTGCTTAATGTTAATGAATTGCTTTATGCAGTGTCCAGTGGGCTGTCCTAAGCTGTTAGCAAATTCATTACACATTTATCTTTTGAATTCCTTCATCCTACAGATTGACTCTATTTAGTGCTTCAGTCCATGCTATTTGACTATGAATCCCTGGACCTTTGCTGTTGTTTAATAGATTGCAGGTATGTTGGTAATAAATCTGAGTACAAAGGAAGAGAAGTTTACTGTTGCTCATTCTGTCTGTTTTCAAAGTGAGTGTGTTTTGTTTATCAATTGGATGCTTGTGGTTTATAAATGTTTAGTAAAAGTTGTAAATTAAATACAAATCTTTGCAATCATTGTAACAGTAATGAAGAAAACAGTGTGCTCAGTAGAAGGTTCCAGCAATGTTTTATGGTAAGTGAGCAGAGACAGCCAAGTTAGGCTCTAGCCCATTACTTTACCTGGGGTCCCATTTGACTATGATCCATCTCTATTTTTATTGTTTAGAAACTGCACGAGTATTTAGTCTCATGTGTATGCCTTATCTTTTGATTTTTCTGTCTTTTAAACCTAGGGTTGCCACCTTTTCAAATGCCCAAAGTGGGATTTTTTTGGAGAAACATGGAATTTTGCAAAACAAAGCATACCCATGGGCAGTAAAAAAGCAGATCTTCACTTTTTTTCCAAAATAAAAGCTTATTTTTGTAACATTTGACTTGCTTATGCTATTTTATATAACATGTAGGTACTTTAGATACAAAATAACTGTTTCATGCAACTATTAAAGAAAACTTATGATATATTTTTTGTCCTAAAATCTCAAAACATTTGCCATTTTTGTATTTTTTCCAGAAGGTACAACTGCCCAAAAAGGACTGCTGCTCACAAAGAGGAATAGGTGGTAACCCCATTTCAACCATGTAAAGTGGGACCTAGTAGCACTGATTGGGTAAGTGACTTGTTTAAAGTCACACTTTAGGCAAAAGGAGGCAAAAATAATCAAATCCTGTACCCTTGACTGCAGGAAATAGCTCACTTAGAGATTAGAGCCTTAATCATCTGCACTTACTGCCAGACCTTCACTCGTGTCTTTATTTTCTGATAAATCACTGAGGGGTTAAATCACTAAAGTTTATAGTCAGTCAGTAATATCACTTATTACAGTTTCATGGCTCTTGTTTAAATTATCAGAAAATGTATGTTGATTTAAACCCCATTGCTATTTTAACTTTTTAACGGAATTATTGTAGTAGTCTGCCTCTTATTGGTTTCTGATTTTTCAGAGCATCGCTGATTTTGCCTCTTATTTTGCCCTGTGCCTTATTAACTTATTTATTTCTGGTAAATGACTGAGGATTACTGTCAGTATGTAATGCCAGGAATTACAGTTTCATACTTTTTATTGTTCAGAGAATGTCTGTGTTGCACTTACTTTTCCATGAACATTTTAAATGACTTGGATTTGTCTGGCACTTATCTTGACAAACTGCCTCCTGTAGTGAAAGGTACAGGATCTGAATCCTTTTGTCTACTTTGAGACTCTGAGCAAGTCATTTAACCAGGCAGTGCTCCCAGGTCATCTCTGAAAAATGTCACCTTACCCATTGGTTTTTACCAGGTTATCAAATACATAAAATAATATTTAAAATGTGTCCATTTTTGTCCCCAGTTATTTTGGGCTTTGTCCAGGATTCTTGTGCAAAGAAATGGAGAGGTATTTAATCTGTTACTTGTAACATTTGCAGCTTCTATCTAATTGTTTCATATTGTGATCACAAACTAATGACAGGCATATGGGTTTCAGATTTTGTATCTTTCAGAAAATGCTTGATAATGAAAAGCTTGCTATTCTACAACTTTTCAGGTATAAGAGAAATATTTTATTTTTTATTTTTTATTTTACATTTGTTAACCGGGCTAGTCTAACTGGATATATTTCCATTTTCAGCAGAGGCCCGGGGAGAAAAGCTCCACATATAGACAAAAGAGATACAACATGAGCAAAAATAACAGATTACATTCTGGTAGGACGTAGACAATGAACATTGTTACCAAAAGAATAGGACTTTAAATTCCTAGACGATGTAAATAGCAACATGTTATTTGAATAACAATATTTGAAAGCTATTCTGGATTTTCTGTCCGTATTTCTGATTTTTGAGTTAAAAAGTTAGGAGGGCAGAGGAGAGTTGCACTGTATGGTTCTGACATCAGTGAGATGAGATACATTTAGGTTCATAGGTTCATAGGTTCATAGGTAGGTACTAGGCTATCTACCCGAAGGCATTTATAAGCCTAGCCGGAATGTGTTGCCTTTCATCACCCCCTTAGATTAGTTCCCTGTGCCTCTGTCCAGCAGAGCCATTGAAATGATCCCTGGGGTAAACTTTCTGTTTCGCATCCACTCGTCAAGGTTTCTCTTGAAGAGTGTTAGCGAGGAGCTCTGCCTAATGTAGATTGGGATCTTGTTCCAGAGCATGGGAAGTCTCTAGGACAGGAATCTATCTCTCCAGCACATCCTATTTATTGTTGTGGTGTGGTTTAGATCCCTGGAGTGTGTGGCTCGAGGGGATATGGTTTTCTTTAGGTGGAGCATGTCCATCAATTCTGGGTTGGACATGGCCTTGTATGTCAGGCAGAGATCACCTCTGAGTAGGCGGTATGCAACCGAATCCAGCTGGAGTTTCTTCAGTTGAGCTGCATAGGGCATCTGCTTGAGGTCAGTGATCCTATTGGTGAGGTACTTCTGTGGTCTTTCCAGCTGTTGCAGGTGTCTTGTAAGGTACATCCCAAATGGGGCATTGTACTCTATGATGGGTCTGATGAGTGATGCATAGAGGGGCCCAATGACCTCTTTTGATCTGGATGCAAACCTTTTTGTGATTAGGTGGGCTAAATAGAAGATTTTCTAACCACTTTGGCAATGTGATTATCAAAGGAGAGGTTACTATCTACTTGGGTCCCCAGATCCCTTATTACGTCTTCTGTATTTAGGGGGCTACCACCTATGTGGTAATTTGTGGGTACTTTGTTTTTTCCAAAGGGGAAGATTATGCACTTTTTGGCATTTAGCTTGAGGCTATGGTTTTGACACCAGGTATCTGTCTCAGCGAGACCCTTTTGGAGGATGTCTGTGTCAGCCGGAGAGTCAATTATAGCCCCTAATTTTCTGTCGTGTGTGAACTTAGTCAGACATAGTCCTCCTGTGCTTGCCTGTACCTCTGAGAACTATATGCCGAACAGGAGGGGTCCTAGGACTGAGCCCCAGGGAACGCCACTTGTAACTGGTTTAGAGTCAGACCTAGCTCCCACAACTCTTACCATGTAGGTTCTGTCCATGAGCCAGTTGGCAACACATCTCGTGACGTAGGGGTTTATGTTCTGGTTGGTGAACTTGTCTATAATACCTGAGTTGGGAATGGTGTTGAAGGCCTTTGTGAGGTCTAGGTACGCTGCGTGGACCACATTTCCCTCATCTATAGCCTTGGTAACTGTCTCAAAGAAGTCCACCAGGTTTAGGAGGCATGATCTCCCCTTAACAAAGCCGAACTGGGTAGTGTCCAGTGTTTGGAGGTTCCCAATGTCTCTGTTAATGAGATCCATGATGATGCACTCCATAGCTTTGCACACCAAGGTAGTCAGGCTTATAGGGCGATAGTTCACGTTGTGGCTCCACCTTTGTGGAGCGGAATAACCATTGCTGTGCACCACTCTGTGGGCACATAGCCTATGGAGAGGCTGAGTTTAAACAGTGTGTTTAGGTGAGGGGTTAGTTCATCTTTGAGCTCGTGTAGAACACAGCCTGGGACACCGTCCAGTCCCATTGATGCTGTATTTTTGGCTTTGGAGAGGGCCGTTTTAACCTGAGTGTCTGTGATTTCAGGGGCACTACATTCTTCTGGTATAGTTATGAGCTCTTTTGGGGGTGAGAGGGGGGTGAAGTTTGCACTGAACCTGTCTGCCAGGATGTTGGCTATATCAGTCGATTCAGTGTATTTTGTGCCATTCTGCACTAACTCTGAACAGATCTGAGAATTGCCACTTAGATTCTTGACATACCTAAAGAATGCCTTTTGGTTATCTTTGGAGTCCATGGCAATTTTTCTTTCGAAGCTAGCCTTGGATGATTTTATGAGGGAACGTAGTTTCTTACTGATACTGATCAGGGATGTCTTCCCTTCTTGGGATTTTACTCTTTTCTGTACTAGTTTCCTCCTTCTATTGTATAGCATGTTTATGCCAGGGGTTCACCAGACTGGTTTCCATTTCTTGGAGGAGTGAGTCTTGGTTTTGTTTGGGATAGCATGATCCATGCATTCTTGTAGGTGCCCATAGAGTGCATTAGTAAAGGATTTTGCAGCTTGGACAGCGTTATCCTTTAGCATGGGGGCTTTAAAACTTCCCACCTCAGTCTTAAGTAATGTGAAGTTTGCTTTTGAAAAGTTTTTCACGGTGGTTTCTTTGACCGGGGGTGGTGGTGGAATGTGGATATCCAGAGTAATTAGTTTATGGTCAGATCTAACCAGTGAGGGGTTGACCTCCGGTATGGAACACCAGTTGCCCATGTTGGTGATGACCAGGTCTGATATGTTGTCACCTCTGGTGGGGGTGTTGACCAGTTGATCCAGGGAATTTGAGTTTATAAATTCTAGGAAATGTTGAGCAAGGGAGTTTGTACTTGAGTAGTTCTCCCAGTTAATGTTTGGGTAATTGAAATCATCCAATATCAGGGTGTTTGGTAGGACCTTTATGTTTCCTAGTGTTTCCAAGAATGCGGAGTGGGGGTCCTGGGACATGGTGGGTGATCTGTAGTAAGCTGTAATTTGAATAGCAGTTTTGCCCATTGTTAGTTGCACGTGGATGATCTCTGAAGCATCGTGCTGTGCCACTAACCTGGAGGTGTGGGTATCCTTGATGAATATGGATACTCCCCCTCCTTTTGTATTTCGGTCCGGGTTTTGTGGCCAAAATGTATGGTAAGAGTTGTAGCCCGGTAGTGCTGGGGTGCTCTCTGGAGCCTTAAACCAGGTTTCTGTTACTGCACATATATCGATTTTCTCCATACTGAGGAGTGCCTTGAGAGCATGCATTTTGAGGTTTAGACATCTGGCATTGAGTAGCATTACCCTCAGTTTTTTGTTACTTGTGCTATTTATGCCACTGGGTTTGTCATTTGAGCCTTGCCTAAAAAGGGCACTATGGGGGTGGCAAGAGCCTTGGCCAGTATTCAAAAGCCTAAGGGTGACAGGTGCAAGCCATCTCTAGCGAAGGAGCATGGCTTGTCGAGCATGTCATCCCAGGCTGACAGACATTGGATCCCCTTTGAATGACAACAGAAGCTTACCCAATTGTTGAAATTAATAATTTTTTTCTCTATACTGTGGTATCATTCTTGGTGAGGGCAGGATGTTACTCAGGGTCAGGGTCAAACCAGCCCAGGCTACGTGATCAGAGAGATCCTCCATGTCTCTTTTCATGTAGACCAGGGAGGTACGGCTCATGTCATTCACACCAACATGGACAATGACAGAGTCATATTTGTATCTGTTCTGGAGTGACCTGAGTGCTTGTGTTATGTGGTGGATCCTGGCAACCAACAGGCAGCTAACAGTAATCTTCTCCTTGTTTAGACTAGTGAGTGGGACATCAGTGTACCTGACTATAAAGTCCTCTATTACTAGTGTGTTGGGTATGTTATTTTTTCTTAAAGGCTGTGATTGTGTGGCACACTGGTTTTGTGAAGGATGTGTTTCATGGTTAGTGTTGGGGTGGGGGGGGTGGAGGTTGCTTGGATGTCTGCTTTGGAGGTCTCTGTTGCTTTTGCAGATTTTTGTTTAGAGCCTCCGAGTATGTTTTCATCTATTTATGTGTGTTTTTTGCCGGTGCTGATTTCATAGGTCTATGTGAAACTGGTGGTGTGATGCAAATAATTCCCTTCTCCTCTTGACTGCCTGGTCAAGTCTTGGGTTGAGAGAGCTTAGCCTCCAGTCTGGCTGTATAATAGCATCTCTCGCATGTATTAGTGTTTGGTGGAAGGAGGAGAGAGTTATCTGTGTACATGAGGCAATTGTAACATTGCCTCAAAATGTCCAGATTCACCAGTTGGACCAGAGAGTACACCTGAAACTGCCCTTTGGACATGCCTGGATAGGTACAGTGAACTGTTTTACTAATTGGCTGGTAAGGTCGAATAGAGAGCCTTGTCCTTCTCTATAGTATATGGGGTCTAGTGCTAAGGTTTATTAGTGCTTGCTATGAGTTTTGAGCAAGTGCTGGGATGAGAAGTGAATGGTTTGAGTGCTTAAGTTGAAAGCTTGTATAGTTCCAAGGGAAAAATTGAAGAGTAGACTTTGTGGAGCCGGGAATAGTTATAGCCTAGCTAACCAGCGCTGCCCAGTGTGCAAAACTGTGCAAATGCGGGTTTTATAGCAGAGAAATGAAAGAGATAGAAATTAGCCCAAAATGGCCAATAAACTACTAATTTCTGGGCTGAAACCACTCCTCCAGGGACAGATAGGCTGCTCAAAGCTCTCTCTCTCACAGTGAACAGAGAAATGTCCTTCTATCCAAGTAAGGTATGGACAAACAAAGAAACTTGTAACACAGCCCTGAATTCAGCACTAACCTGAAAACTGGACTATACTAGCTTAGAAAGGTGAAAAAACAAGTATATATATATATTTTTCAGAAAATAAAGCAGATACAATTAAAAAAACACTTTAAATGCACAGAAATGGCTAACACACTTGAGTGTGTAGCCTACAACAGTTAAACAGGTAATTTAAACACAAAAAGGACTTTGTTAAAGTGCAGGCAGTAAAATAAGTACAATATGTAGCTGAAACAAGCTTTTTAAATCACAGAAACTCTAGAAAGTTGGTGTTTTAGGCGGAATTAACTAAAGGCAGCAAGAAAATGCAGAAAAATGATACTTAATCACTCAAATGTCTCTCTTTTGTCTCTCTGCTGCTGTAGAACTCTGCAGGGCACCAGGCAGGAGCTTGCTAAGCTGTATACTAGTGCAAAAACCTCACAAATGTGGGCTTTATAGCAGAGAAATGAAAGAGATAGAAATTAGCCCAAAATGGCCAATAAACTTCTAATTTCTGGGCTGAAACCACTCCTCCAGGGACAGATAGGCTGCTCAAAGCTCCCTCTGTCACAGTGAACGGAGAAACTTCCTTCTATCCAAGTAAGGTATGGGCAAACACAGAAACTTGTAACACAGCCCTGAATTCAGCACTAACCTGAAAACTGGCCTACACTAACTTAGAAAGGTGAGAAAACAAGTATTTTTTTTTTTTTTTTTTTTTCAGAAAATAAAGCAGATACAATCAAAATAAAAACAATTTAAATGCACAGAAATGGCTATCACACTTGAGTGTGTAGCCTACAACAGTTAAACAGGCAATTTAAACACAAAAACAACTTTGTTAAACTGCAGGCAGTAAAATAAGTACAATATGTAACTGAAACAAGCTTTTTAAATCACAGAAACTCTAGAAAATTGGCATTTTAGGTGGAATTAGCTAAAGGCAGCAAGAAAATGCAGAAAAATAATACTTAATAACTCCAAAGTCTCTCTTTTTTCTTTCTGCTGCTATAGAACTCTGAAGGGCACCAGACAGGAGCTTGCTGAGCTGTATACCAGTGCAAAAACCTTGCAAATGCAGGTGTTATAGCAGGGAAATGAAAGAGATAGAAATTAGCCCAAAATGGCCAATAAACTACTAATTTCTGGGCTGAAACCACTCCTCCAGGGACAGATAGGCTGCTCAAAGCTCCCTCTCTCACAGTGAACAGAGAAACTTCCTTCTATCCAAGTAAGGTATGGGCAAACACAGAAACTTGTAACACAGCCCTGAATTCAGCACTAACCTGAAAACTGGACTATACTAGCTTAGAAAGGCGGGAAAACAAGTATTTTGTTTTTCAGAAAATAAAGCAGATACAATCAAAAAAACACTTTAAATGCACAGAAATTGCTATCACACTTGAGTTTGTAGCCTACAACAGTTAAACAGGCAATTTAAACACAAAAACAACTTTGTTAAAGTGCAGGCAGTAAAATAAGTACAATATGTAGCTGAAACAAGCTTTTTAAATCCAGAAACTCTAGATAACTGGCGTTTTAGGCGGAATTAGCTAAAGGCAGCAAGAAAATTTCTTTATGACTTCATTCATTTGATCTCAGCAAATATATGAGGTTTCCAGTCACAATTTGCTGTTATTGATGGGTGCAAGTGCATGTGTGTATGTACACTCTCAAGCATGTAATGTTTGAAAAGCTGGATGTGTGGAAAAACACAATATAGTACAACTGCTGCATAACTTTTTATCTTGAAATAGTGAACGATGATACGTTTACATTGTAACCAAGTGACTGCTTTGGCAAGCAAAGAGAAACTGTGGGTATCAAAGTATAAAGTCCACAGTTTAACTATAGTGTGAGCATCCTTCTTAGGTTTCACTAAATGAATCATGTTTTACCCACATGTTCCATATTGTGCAAGGGAGTGCTGTATTCTGCATTTTGAAGATGAAGGTTGACTTTGACCATAGCTTCTTTAATTCTTTTGCTTGGTGGTCTTAAGGATAGTATGGTATTCATAATGTTGCAAGCCTGCTAATATGTGTATTGCTTGACTGCTTGATGTCGACTAGAGTTGAGTGGGTTTTTTTTGGTGGGGGGGGGTAGCTTGGCCTGCCCATTAAGGGGCTTGGATTTTTGTAACTTGCTCTGTTTCTCCCAACACTCTTTAATGTGTAGAAAATTGGGTATTTGGTAAAACAAGTATAAAGTAAGATGTTAGCAATGCGGAGATCTCCCTCCTTAATTGAAACTCATGTTCCACATTTTGCCGATTTGTTCCACCTTATGAGAGGTAGCATAGTGTTCCATATTTTGAAGAAAGAAAGTTGACTATGGCTGCAATTTATTTAATTATTTTGCTTGTTGGTACTACGGGTGTTACTGTAATGAAAGCCTCAACTCAAGAATTTTTAAGGATATTTAGTTTTAATTATCTCAGTCATTAAAACTAAAAATTCGTAAAGTCTATTGCTGAGACATCTTCACAGACAGTTATAATAGCATTCACAAAATTATAACTGTGTCATTTAAAATCCCCAACATCCAAAAAAACTATGACTAGGTTATTGTGAGCAGACATTCCTTTTGGAGTGTTACCCATATCTCACAAGTGTCCCTATCTTTGCAGACTGTCCCTGATTTTGCTTCAGATGTTTGTCGTTTCCCTCATAACATTTTAGATTTTCTGGTAAATCAGCCAGGATTATAGTCAGGCAATAATTAGACTAATGTTTTATGTGATTTAAAGCAATATTTAACAATTGTTTCTGATTTTATGCCTCCATCCCATTATTTTTGGCTTTGTCCAGAATTCTTGACCAAATTAATTGAAATGAATAGTGTTACACCACAACAGTCATATTTATATTATTTCAATTGTTATTTCAGGAAACTAGAAACAGAGTACTAGGTAAATCATGTTTCTCCATTTGCTTGGTACAACATTTGTCTTTCATGGTGCTATTTTCCTTGCAGGCAGCTGGAAAACTAGCACATTTATTTATGGTTGTCACTGTATCTCAAATATTTCATTATATATTTGTACTCCGACTATTTTAATGCATCAGAATAATTAAGTGGTTATAGCTCAATGTCCTGGCACTGTTAAGTGATCTTGGATGTTTTCTTTCCACCAAAATCTACTTCAAGCCCTATTTTTTTCAAGATGGTGGCATGCACAGTCACAGTGACTCTATGATCTCCTTCCTGGTGCTTGTTTTCTGTGTTTTTTGCATTCATATGTATTTTCTTTACTGTTAAGTTTAGTCAGGCTGATCTTAGATACAATCAGCAAGATCTCTTGCATATGGAATTTCAGTGCCCTCACTTAATTGTTGTGGAAAGAGATTAAGGCAGAGAAGACACAGGAAGCAAAAGCATGGCTGCATGTCTGGCCTACATGCTAGGCTAAGGAAGCATCCTCACAAATCACCTCTTCCCAGCATATTTCTTCCTAATGCCATATCGATCACAAACAAAATGGATGAACGTCAACTACAGATTTCTGAGAACAAACTTGTAAGAGACTGTTGCATTCTATTATTTACACAGATATGGCTACACTCATATATATCAGATGTAGCCATTGAGCTGGCAGGCTGCACAGCTTTTCAGTGGAACAGGAATAAAGATTCAGTTAAGAGCAGAGGTAGGGGGGTTGCATCTATGTGAATAACAGCTGGTTTACCAAAGATTGTAGACAGTTACTGCTCTCGTGATCTGGAGTATATGACAATCAAATGCAGGCCTTTTATTTATCTCGGGAGTTCACTGCTGTTATAGGTACAGCTGTTTACATTCCACCAGATGCTCATGCTTGCACAGCTCAAGGTCTCCTGTTTGACAGCATTAACTTGCAAAACAAATCCATCCTGAAGCTGTTTGTATCATAGCTGGTAAGTTCAATCAGATGGACTTAAAGTCAATTCTCCCCAAATTTCCAACACATCAAATGTATAACCAGGGAGAAAATACACTGGACAAGGCCTACTCAAATATTAAGATTGGCTATAGGGCAAAACAGTTGTTTCATCTAGGCCATTCAGACCATTTGTCCATACTCTTAACTCCAACATGCACTTCTGTTTGGAGAAAAGACCATATTATTAAAAAACGTTGTTAAAATATGGCCGAAAGGTACACTCTCGCAGCTATATCTCCTGTGTGATTGTCTTAGTCTTTGCATCCAGTGTTGATTTGTAATTCTGTTTAAATTGTACAGTGGAGCTTTTCTACCCTAGCCTCTGCTGAAAATAGGCTCATACCCAGTCGGACTTTTGTAAGAAACAAATGCCAAATAAATAAATAAATACAGCATTACTTTGAAAGAACTAATTGGAAAATTTTCAAGGATCAGGATCTGGAAGAGCACACATCAAAGGTACTCTGCTCATAAAAACCTGTGTTTACAACGTCACTGTCAGCAAGCACATTTGTGTACCCTAATCAAAAGCCCTGGATGATGAAGGAGGTCAGATCTCTTCTCAAGCACCACAATACAGCCTTCAGGTCTGGCAACAGAGTCCTTTACAATGTGACTAGAGCCAACCTAAAGGATGTCATCAGAGAGACTAAAGTGGCCTGTAAAAGGAAGATAGAGGAGCACTTCAACAACAGGAAACTACAACTACTATGGCAAGGTATTCAGCACCTCAACAGTCATAAAAACATTAACCATATAGCTGTTAATGGAGATGCCTTGATGGCAAAGGAACTTAATTATTTCTTCACCTGTTTTGAGGTGGAAACAACAAAGACAGTCATGACTAAGCACCAGCAGATAGGCCACAGTAATCTCACATCATCTATACCAACCTCCTACAACTACACCTTCACAGTACAAGAGCATGATGTAAGACATGTGCTCAAAGGGGTTAATCCAAGAAAGGCTGCTGCCCTGATAAAGTGATGGGATGGGTGCTGAAAGAATGTGCAGACCAGCTCTGTAGAGTCATCACAAAGATCTTCAACCTGCCTCTGTCTAAGTCTAATATTCCATCTTGTCTGAAGTCAACTATGATCATTCCACTGCCAAAAAAACTGAAAAAACTGTCATCAGTAGTTTCAATGACTACCATCCAGTGGCACTTACTCCAGTCATCATGAAGTGTTTTGTACAACTGGTTCTGTGACACATCATGGACAGTCTCCCAGTTTTCTTGGATACATACCAGTATGCTTACAGAGCAAACAGGTCTATGGAAGATGCCATCATCACTGCCTTATACACTGCATTTTGTCATCTTGAACAGCAGGGGAGCTATGTGAGGATGTTCTTTGTAGACTTTAGTTCAGCTTTTAACACAGTTATCCTGGATAGACTGCTCACTACACTCTCTAGCCTAGGAGTTTCAGAACCTACCTGCTGTTGGATTAAAGACTTTTTGACTAACCATCCTCAAATGATTAAACTAGGCCCATACCTCTCCCCAAATCTCAGGCTAAACACTGGTTTTCCACAAGGCTGTGTGCTGAACCCCCTTCTGTATACTTTCTATACCCATGACTGTGTCCCCTCGCATTCTGCTAATACCATCATTAAGCTTGCAGATGAACCCACAGTGGTTGGACTTATTTCAGGAAGAGACGAAGCGGCATATAGAGATGAAATTCAAAAACTAGCTGCATGGTGTAGTGAGAACAAGTTTACCTGAACACTACCAAAACAAAAGAGCTCATAATAGATTTCCAGAGGCACAATGCAGATCACAACCCAGTATATGTCAGCTTATACTTACTCATCCACTGGCCAGATGCATTTTTATATGAATGTGAGTTTCAATGTATTTTCAAAGAATGTGAGTTTCAGTGCATTTTCAGTGTATGTGAGTTAAAAGGGAAGAGAAGTTTACTGTTGCTCATGCTAAGTCTGTTTTCAGTGTGAGACTGTTTTGTTTTGTTTAACAAATGGCCAGTAGTGTTTGTACCATGAAAGTTGAAATAAAACTTTTAAATGAAATCCAAATCTCTGTAAACATTGTAAAAGTAAAGAAGAAAATAGCATGTGCACTGACAGGTTTAAACAGTGTTTATGGTAATTCGAGAGAAACAGCCAAGTAATGGGACACTGGAATGCCTGGGGTGGCATTGGTCCATTAACATGCCTAGAGACCCCATTTTGACCATTCTCCAGCTCTGCTACTGTGTATGTTTTAGTAATGACCCTGTGTTCCAATATATCTTTAATGCTACTATTTCCAGTGATCAGATTACTCAAAGACTGAAACATTACTTAGTTTTGTGTTTAAAAGTAATAGTAATATTTCTTTCCTTCAGAGATGTAGTGTATCTGTTTCAGTGCGTTTTCTGCACTACATTTATTTAGGGAAGACTAAATGATAAATAAAAAATAGAATTTACAAGCATTATTATGACATTTCATGTGAGAATGAGAATAATGCAGTTAGTAAACACAGTAGGCTGTACACTGTGTTCAGGGACTTTACATTTGTTGTTTTAAGTCAACTAACACCATCACCCAGGGGTCATTCTTGACAAAACAGACTAGAATTTCATGAACTCGTATGGCAGCTCCATGTTTCAGCTGATTGTGGATTAATGATAGTTATCTACAGCCAGTGTTTTAAAAACACAGGCTGCAAAACTATGAATATGAATGGGGTTTATTATTTTAAATTCATATGTATTTACCTATATATCTATGTAAAATTGTAATGTATAGTTTATTTACATTTATCAGGAAAGATATTATTTTTGTTATTTTTATTTTTAGTGTTTATAATTTTTACAACCTGAACAATTGTGTCAAGTGATTATGACATCATTTTATAAATTAAGGCATAGATGCATTGGAATTTTAGTTCTGAATAAGTCTGTGGTTACCAGACAAAAGATTTCAACTTTTAATTAATAAAATGTTGGCTTTTCTAACAGACCAGTGGACACAGTAATTTCTTTTCATTATCTGATTCATAGATAAGAATTTTGAATATATTTATAGGCAAATAGCATGACCATACATGGTTTACAATAAATGAAAACGTATCCCAGTCATGAGACTACTGAAGTCAGAATCCTTATGTTTAGCTGAGCACCACAACTGTGCAAGAAAGAGATCATTTAAATCTTAACTAATGCCTCACAATCAAGCAGCCACGGTTTGGGATCTGATGGTTAAAATAATATGTCTCTTCAGTTAGTAATATGAAGATTTCTATTATATTAACTTAAAGGAATAAAATACCACACTATGTATGTTTGTTCAAAATAACACCAGGAAGCTACAAAATTAGGCTCATGTAGAGCCACAGGGAGTCTTTAGGATCAAAAGTTCAAGTACCAGTTGTTAAATCACATAAGTATAACTCCAAAAGAGAAGACACTAGTCTTGGTAAAGTTTTAAAAATGTCAGTATATTAAATAAAAACTTGAATCGCAGCACAAAATACGATTAAGCGCTTTCATCCCTAGACACATTGACACTTCATCAGAACCATTTCATTAACTAAATTAACAATTTATATAGTAAAGTTCAAATGCAACATGTGACACATCCATTAGCCTGCTTACAGGAATATACCAAACAGAGATACTAACATGTAATGATTAAAAAAACTTTATATTTGTATATATTATTGCTCATTCACATTAAAAGTCCAACGTTTAATACATAGTCAGACATAAATAATTAAAACATGTAAAAAAATGTTCCTAAAAGCTGTCGTAAAATTGCAGCTCTAAACTTTAGCAATGGGGCAATAGAAGTATTTTCATTGAGTGCAGGAATCGTGATAGCATTTAGCCTATCTTGCCATACCAGTTCTCTTTTCTCTAATTCTGTCTCCCAAGCACCTCCCCTGATAGTTTTTGGAACCGTTTTAAATATGCCAAAGAGAAGTTTAGTAAAAGAGGAGTAACTGATGTTGTGCTTGTAGAGGGAATTATTCATATTTTTCTTAGAAATAGCATATACATGCTTGCAGATTATTCTCCATAATTGTCTTTCAGTTTTGGCTGCACCAATACTATTTTCTTGGTTCCTGTTTGTTCAAAATGGTACAACACATCCTAAAGTTAGATGATTCCTCTACTGATAAAGTAATGTGACTTTGTCCAGGTAGTATACTGCAAATGGGCAGAAGCCTCAGTATGTATCTACATATGGGGAGTTGAATGCTGTACCTCTTTAATCGTGGCATTTCTAAAAAGTAAATTTTACAGTAACTGAAGTTTACAAATAAATAAAACAGAATATGAAACATAGCAATTTCAGTGCTGAGTATTTTATAAAATGTATATTATTTTGATACCTTTCATCAACAACTGTTAGAAAGTAACCAAACTTTGGCAGTATTCTTGGGCTTAGGCATACGTTACCTAATGTAAATCAATGAAAATAAAACAAAAATGAGAGCAGTTATATAGTTTTACTATGTGGCACTGTAAAAACAAAGAAAGAAGGTGACTATATTAACTATCATATTCAAGAGAAAACAATTTATAGTATAGCAGAGATGTGCATACTCATCACTTTCAAATGAATATGCATACAAAGATAAGCTGTCTCTCACATATTGTTTCCATGACGTTGCTAGATGAACACTGTGGAAATGATGATCTGAAGGCATTGCAAGACAAGGGGATATATTGGAAGGACACCTGTGGGATGAATGTGCAGAACTGTGATTCACTTTCATTGTTTCTTTCTTTCTTACTCTTGAAGTGTGAGTTTAACAAGTTGTTTTATTTTAGTTATTTATTTAATTATTTGTTTTTATTTACTGGAAAAGTCTGACTGGGTGTAGTTCATTTTCAGCAGAGGCCCAGGGAGAAAAGCTCTATTACATAACATTCATAATTAGCAGTTACATTTTAAGAACAATATTTCTTTCAGCACAGCTATACAGAGTAAATAATATTTACCTTCATGAGTTTCAAAAAAATGCAATGCCTTACAATTCTATTGTTGTTTCATTCTACAATTTGTACCATGGGAAAGATACACCCTAAACAAATATGGGCTGGGAACACAGCCCTGTGAGGCAACCTGACTATAACCTAGAATTTCACCTGTCTAATTGCTTTATGATACTTGTCCTATTTGTAAGCCATGTACATATCCATCTTATCAAAACTACATGAACAGCTAGTTGTTATAATCTATTGATCAGTGTTTTACGTATGACCCTTTCAAATGCTGAAGTTGAGTCTACATAAATTACATCACAGCACAATTTTTCATTCATAGCTGTTGTTATATTGTTATAGAACATTATGTTTCAGGTGGTTATAGATCTATTATCAACATATAAATGGTGATATATGGTTTCTAGTCCCAACCTGTCCAGTTCTAACAATTATTAATTCAAAACAATCTCCTTTATTTTTCTACAGTAGGAAAGTAAACTTATGGTTCTGTATGACTCTGGGTTTGTCCTTTTCTCCTTTCCCTTAAAGACAGGTTAACAAGTGCACATTTCTGATTTTGAAGAATCTCACCATACTTAAATAATCTAGTGAATAACTAATATAATTGTACTTTAAGTAGATGCTGAAGTGTTCTCATGTTACTGTTACACATTCCTTTTCCTCCATGGGTTTTGTTTGAGTCCAATTTCAGTATTCCTTTTTCAATATAATCTAATTTAATTTCAGTACCTGAAGTTACTTGGATATTTTCTAGGATAATTTAGCAACCTCTTGATGGAGCCAAACCGCTTTGCATCAGATTTTTAAAATATATCTATAATCTGTGTGTTTCATAATAAATTTTAGGCTCTACACATAGTTTATTAATTTGTAGAACTTTACTTCTACCACATCTTGTTTATATATAAAATGGTTTCCTATTATGCTTAAAATCTTTATATAAATTTTTTTTCACTCATTTAATTTGTCTGTCCATGTTGTTTATTCTCAGTTTTCATAGTTATAGTTTGAGCTCTTTTCCATTTTTTATATATTGTGTCTCTCCTTTTAGTTAAGTATCTTGTTCTTGTGGAAAGATAACCCGCTGAC
Source organism: Protopterus annectens (assembly GCF_019279795.1). Taxonomy (NCBI): domain Eukaryota; kingdom Metazoa; phylum Chordata; order Ceratodontiformes; family Protopteridae; genus Protopterus; species Protopterus annectens. The sequence goes on along the minus strand of NC_056728.1, from coordinate 850,607,430 downwards.
CTTGTATGTCTAGACTAAGATGTTAAACATTTTTTTTTTTTTGCATTCAAACAATTTCCCTTTCAAAACTTGTTACATTTCTTCTGCAGTTTGTCCACTGAATGCATCACTCAAATGTGTTGCATAGTTGCTGCTTTGCTTCTTTACAGTATGTTATTAATCTCCTATGCATTGGTTTAGATTTCAGTTTAGTAAAATTATCAAGCAGTAATTTAACCTTTATGACCCCATCATTACTGTGCACCAGTGGTGGTAAAAGCTGACATGAAGTAACATCCATTTCCTTAGAAACATAAACAATGTCCAAAATGTTCCATTCCCTGGTATTTTATTTTTTTATTTATTTATTTATTTTTTACAATCTGGAGCAATTTTTGTTCCTGAACATATGTTGTAAGTAATTCCCTTACTAAAATTGTTGAATCAAATTTATTCTAGTCTGTTTCTGGTAAATTTGAATCCACAGCCACTATTCTTTTTCTGTCCTGTATTTCATGCTATAAATGTTTGAATTCCTCTTGGTCATTAGCATTTGACTTTCGTAGTCTATACACTCCAACAATTGCTATATATATTCCAGGGCTGACTTTATTGTCACAGTTATACACTCTATAGTGTTGGTTTTATTAATGAACATGTAATAATCACAGGTCCCATAACAATCTTTATTTCCTCCACCAGATTTTTTTGATAGAATGTTTCAGTAAAAACATTTATACTGTAACACAACTGTTTCCAGTAATTGTTCTTTATTCATGTTTTACAAACAGTAGGATCATCAGTCTTTTGGAAATGTAGCAAATTTTCCAAAACAAAAAAAGTTATTGCTAATATTCCTAACATTATTAACCAGAGCAGATGCATCAAATGATGTTATCTGTGGGCAGTTACATTTTTGACCAGGCAAAAATAATGTTTTGTGCCAGTGAAACAGTGCAATATATCTGTTGCAGAAATTCTCTCCCTTTGTCTTGACAAGTGCATACCATCTTGACTAAATACACATGTGCCCAAAATTAGTCGTAGATGCTCTATACATTTCCACTTTTTAAAATGGGCCATTTTTTCATGTAGGTATTTACTCAAAAAATATTTTCATTTATGCTGACCTGTCTCTCCTTTCTATATGTGATTTGTAAAAAAAATAGTCCCTGTATAAGCTATGCTATCTAAGAAGGCTGTAAATTCCCTGCCAGCACCCAGAAAATCCTTCAAGAGGAGATCATTTGTACCAATATGAATAAAAACAACTCCATATTTCCTCACATTAGGGTATTCTAAAGCACTTCTCATATACAATATTTTCTTTTCTTATTTTCTTTTACATGATCTGAATCCTCAAACTGCTGAATGCTTGCATCCTGAATTCCAAAGTTGCTATCAGAAGAGTCATGCTTAATACAGGTTGAGTGATCTTTGCCAGCAGTGTGCACTTGCACAAAGGGAAGTAATTCACAAAGCCATCCCTCTGACCAGCTGTACCAGTTTTTCCAGTCGCACTAAAATGCTGTTGCACTGGAACAGTGAAATCAGAAATTATCAAAATTATAAATAAAAATAAATCCTCTCTTACTAAGCAGTTGCACAATAAATCACAAACCAACACTGAATTGTTTCAGAAGTCTAGACTGTCCTGTGTACACAGTCTGTGTGAATATATAGCTGATTAAGCCCCTTGGAATGGCTAGAGTTTTCTGTCTACAATCTATCCCTTTCTAACATTCAACTGTGAAAGTCAGAGGTAAAACAACAAAATCAAAACAAATCTTCCTGTCTACAAGCTAGCACTTTTTTTCAGTAAACAGTGAAAATCAGGTGTAAAATTATTCTCTTACCAAGCAGTTATATAATAAATCACAAATCAACACTGGATTGCCCCCCCACACATTTTTTGTGAATTTATACTTTCAGATGCCTAGAGTTTGCCTGTCTACAGTATATCCCTTTCAAATAACAAACAATGTTTGTCACAAAAGGAAATATTGTCAGCCGAGCTATCTGGAATTTTGTAAATAAGTGTATGTCATTTGTGAATATTAATATGATTTATATAGAAGTGTGACATAGGGAGATACTGCCAGCAGCACAGCTGTCTGGAATTTTGTAAATGGTTGTGTGTCATATGTGAATATCAACATGATTCATATGCTTGTGTTACAAATGTATAAGAACTGTATGTCATATAAGATGGTTTGTACAGACGTGTGCTGATGAGATATGTTGTAGAGTACTCCGCTTTAAGATGTATCCACAGTTTACACTACTGGAAAAGAACAGAAATGTATATAAACTATTGTAACTGTGTAAATATATATTTTAACAGTGGTAACTGGCTCATAGAAGGTTAACATGCAAAACTTCAGAAAAATAGTTGAAATTAAATTATTCTATAGCTAGGCCATAAAAGATGGTTTCAGTGCAACAAGAGAAATAATGTCTAGAACTTTAAGTTTTTTTGTATTGTCTTTAAATATGGAGGAATGTAAATTATTTTACGACTTCCACCATTCTTAGCTCTAAGATAAGTCCTTGTTTATGTATTTTCAAAGAGAAATGCTAAATGCTACCAGCTGCAGTGGGGGTTTTCACCTGGGATCGGCAGATGACAATAAGTGATGGCATGCTGCAAGTATCCCAGCAGCAATATTTGAGATATTAATTTAAGAACTCTCTGAGAGAGGTAGTGCATTCTGTATTTTGTCTTTACTATGATAAGAACATCCACTCACCACATCTGCCTGCCTATTGTTCAGTAAGTAAATTAACTAGGGTACATAATTTATCTTAGATACAGTTAGGAATATAGTGAAGTATAGCTTAGATGTTTTCTTTATTTATTTGAGACTGTCCTGCAATATTGTTTTAAATATTTACTTTGATTTTGAACTCTGATGTAACTCTGATTGTTTACTGAGTATTTTCTTGTTCTTTTATTATTTATTATTAAATATATTTAAACCTTTCATTGTGGCTGATCTGTGTAGAGACATATTTATGTTCTGAGAGTACTTGCATATTTAATTGGTGACACTGTGTGGACCACTCCTAATAGTCTTGCTCTTGGTCAAACTACAATTTGGATTAATAGTAACATTACAGAGTAAGATTGGACACCCTTTGTTAAGGGCCTTAAAGTAGCTGATAAAGAGTTGGTTGGTGGTAGTGATAACTACCATATAGTCTGGGCAAAAGGGGGCATAGCTAGTAAACCTATGCCAACCTTTCACAGATGTGTGTGCATGTTTGTGTATTAATCAAATCTCAAAGTATGTGTGTATGTGTGTGTGTGTATGTGTGTGTGTGTGTGTGTGTGTGTGTATGTGTGTGAGTGTCAGCTACTTGGGCAAGGACATAAAGCACTGGTTTGACAGAGAAAGTGCTGAAGGTTTTGGCTTGGCCACTCAGCTGAGATCTCAACTCTATAGCTGTGCCAGTGTGGAGTCTTACTGGGGATCTGGAGAAAGCGGGAAAAGTCAGTCTCAGACTGATGGTGGTATCTGTGTGCTCTTAAGGGAAATGGCACTTTACTGTGTGTGTGTACTTGTCATCCTCCCAGTCTGTACGCCCCCCCCCCCACTGTTGCCAGTGGTGAGGATTGAGACTCCTTGATTACTGGGCCAGTGGTGGGGTGTCCCAATGTTAATAAAAGGTAAAACAAAATATAAAACAAAATGAATATTCTCTTTCTAAACAGTTGCACAATAAGTCACACACCAACACTGAATTGTTTTAGATAAGCTCTGGATTATAAATGTAATGCTACTTGTACAATATGTCATTTATGGCCTAGATTTGATATTGTTTTATACCCTATTATTTATTGATGCATCAGCAGGTTTATATGAATTCACTGAGTTTTCATAAACTTGAAATTCATATAGTTGAGCCCTTATGATCAAGTTTTTGGAAATTTGAAATTGGAAATACAAAAAATCAAATCTAACATTTTGTAGGAGAGTAAACTCCCCTGCACCCCTCACACCCCTTGAAAATTATATATACCAACTCCGAGATCATACTACAGTGGAGAAAAGGGTAAATTCCCTGATCCCCACTGTACTACGATCTATATACTACTGCTTCAAATGGGACTTTACCCTTCTCCCCAGTGTAGTGCAGTCTTGAAGCTGATATATTTTCAGAGGTTGTGCATGTGGGGGGGTGCATGGGGGTTTGCCATCTGCAAAAACATAGATTTGTTTCTTTCTTTTTTGAGTTTTCAGAAACTCGATGAAATGTTCATGACCATATGAATTTTGAGTTTTCGAATACTCAATGATGTCATATAAACCCACATTAATAATGGACTGTTTGCTTTTGATGCTTTACATGTTGACTATATATATGAAATGTATATGTTTTTGTCTGATTCAGCCCCACCCTTTGCTTCCAATTTTCTTGTTATCCCTTCCATTTCCTCCCCTTTCAATTTTTTTTTTTGTAAAATTTGTGTAGGTCCAAACACAGAAACTCTTGAAGGTATTTTATTTTACATTTATTCAGTACTCTAGATGTTTTTTTTTTTTTTTTTTTTTACTTCTGACAGATAGTCAACCATTTTGACACCATGCCATGCCAAGAGACATAATCTTCAGCAAATTATGTCTAACACATGACATGTTCATCAATGTAGCTTGTTCATTAGCATTTAGAATGACATGGAAAAGTAAAGAAGCAGACAAGTGAAGGGGGCATGTCAGACAGATCAAGGGAATACAATTTAACTTAGATACAACAAATCATTTTTTGTGGACTGTGCGGAAAACAGGTACAATAAAGTACCAATTCAGGTACTAGAGGCCAGGATTAATGAGGTCTTGAAAATCTTAGGATTCCTGTGGATAGGTTGGAAAAAGGAAGAGTCTAGTTGTAATAGTTTACATAGTAAACATAGTAATGCTGAGTTTGAATAATTGAATATGAGGGACTGGACTGAAGGATAACCATGTCATCCAAATAAAGACTGATAGGTAAGTAAGGGAGGACAGAGGGTAGTTTTTTAAAAGATATTGAAAACAACAGTGGAGGAAGTATGGAGCCCTTGAGCACTCCTGTTGCTGGAGGTGATAGCTTTTGATTTTGTCTCTGAAATATCTATTTAAGAAATCTTGACAACAGATCACAGTGTTGTAGATAACTCTGATTTCTTGGAGGAAATAAAGGAGTAGGAAATGGTCAAATGCTTTGCAAAAGTCAATGAACAGTGCTCCTCAAAGGTTTCCTTTATCCATGTTGAGAAAAATCTCATCTGTAAGTGACCATAGTGCTGTCATTGTGCTCCAGCCAGCCCAGAATCTGTGCTGTTTAAGAGTGAGGAGGTGGTAATGTTGGATGTAAGTGATGGTTGTACATTATTTTTTCAAGTATTTTCCCAAGCACAGGGAGGATGAAAATAGGGCAGAAGTGGGGAGCATTTTTTGGCTAAGGCTGTTTGGGAAGGGGGTTTGACAAGAGAAGTTTTCCATATGTCTGGCATTCAAAACAGTATCACATAATGATATTTTATGCAACATGGTAAGCAATAAATTAGGGCTTTAATATGTACAATGGTTTTAGTGCTGGATAGTTTCATGTAACTAAATTTCTAGGGTCAAGGGTTCTAAAGAATATGAAGAGACCCTTCCCACTGTTCAGAAATAAACATTTTACATACTAATGTCTATGCATGAGAAATAACAGAAGGCAGATAATGTAGCATTGTTCTATTCAGACACAATACCAGTCTTAATTTTGTAGTGATAAAAAGTAATGAACAGTCCACTCCACTTACGAAAACGCTTTAATAAAAACTCAAATGACAACACATAAAAACATATTTACCGCTTTCATCTCTTCATAAGGAGACTTCATCAGCATTCTGATGAAGTATCCTTATGAAGAGATGAAAGCACTAAATATGGTTTTATGTGTTGTCCTTTGAGTTTTTATTAAAGTGTTTTCATACGTGGAGTGGACCGTTCATGACTTTTTATCAGTATATATACTTTTCATATGTTTTTACTATTAATTTTGTAGTGGGCAAGACAAGATAAATACCAGTGAACGTAAGCAGTAGTTAAGGTTAGATTGTCAGTACTGGACAGCAATGGGCATAGTGGAAACAGTGGCAGGACCAGAAGCTCGCCATTATATTTCATCAGTAGTCAGTCATTGAGGGAAGGAGTAATTAAGAAAAACTTGTTGAGTATATTGTTGTCCTCACTTCCACTTTTGGCTTATTTGTATTATATCACTGGGCCAAGGATGCTTATGAAGGACATGCCCCTCATCTCTACAAGGGGCATTCCTTCCAAACAGCCCTGTTTCTCCACCAAAGCAAAATCTGTGACTTACCCATTTGCCAACAGAGAAACCACACAGACTAACTGTGCTCTGAAGTGCATGCAGCTCTCTTCACCTTCTAAAAGGATGCCTCTACTCACTCACTCACTCACTCACTCACTCACTCACTCACTCACTCACTCACTCACTCATTCACTCCCCACTGGATGGATGAAGACCTGGAAATCATGATTACATCTTTCAAGCATCTAACTATCCACAGTGGGAATTAAGGTGAAATGATGTGTCAGAGATGTGTTCTCCTATCTTTTAGAGTCACTCACTGACACAAGTAATTAAATATCCAAAGCTAAAAGATGCAGTAACAGCTTAACAAGCTGAGTTTGTAGGATGCTGTCAGAGAACAAATTGCTCCAGCTAGCACTCCAGTTATGCAAATGTTTTCAAAAGCAAGGGCTTGATATAGGTAAGTGGAGAAACAAGTAATATCAGGATACTCGGGGCTCCCTCACTATGATGGGAAATCTTGATCAATTCATGTTATGGCCTCTACTATGTTTTTGAACAATCATAAGATGTCCATATCCTGTTTCTTCAGCCAGCTTTATGCATATATGCATGTTGTTTGACAAAGGAGGAATAGAAAAAATATTCAGTTTGTGAGTAAATGCTTTAAAACATTCAGGGGTGTAGATTTTCTGAAGAATAGGTCATCAGAGTTCAGTATGTAGAATAGAATTTGAGCAAGTCTGCACTGTTACAGTAACAAATGTCCATGGAAACAGCTATACAGAGGATAGACGCATTCAAAAAAGTTAGACTCAAGGGGGAAAAAGCTTCAAATGTGACTTATCCAGTTAGAATGCAGGAAGTGTTTCATAATGTTTTTGTTTTTTGGATAACAGATGGTGTGGTTCATGTCAAATCCTTGCTAATAACCTTACTGTTGCTATTTCTGGGTCTAGTTTCTGGCAACTGCTGATCACATGTTACCGCTCACCTTTGTGCTTTGTATATTAGATTACTGCTATCAGATGCTGCCATGATACAGCAATGATTGTTGATAGTTTGAGTCTGCCGCACGAAAGACACAATATTTGCATTTGCTGAAGTAATTGTGTAAATGTTTCTTAACAATGTTTAACAGTGTCTCCTTATCAATTTTTCTATATAGAAATTGTTTTTAGTGTGTTATGTACAGATGTTTCAAGAAGCAGTCCACTTATCTTTAACAAATCATAATGTACTCATTTTTTTAATGTAGGTAATCCTACCGGACCAACTTTATTTTTTAAACTGCAGTTTCTCCTAAGTGAGTCTACTGTTACCATGGTAGTTCATGATTTATTGCAGTTTCCAGCTTACAATAGTTTAATAATCTCTGAGTTAGTTTGTACATCTGATCTATGAACTGAAAATATATCACAGTGACAAGAAAGGAGCTATACTAACTGCGACAGAGACTATTAGGTATTGTGAAACTGCCAGAAGGAAGTCAGGCACATTTACAAAATGTTCCTAATACTTGACAAATGCTTAGGAAATGGATCATACAAAACGTTTTTCCAATACAAAAGGCAGAAGTGGTCCAAATAATAGCCCATTCAGTCTTCAAAAGCAAATGTTAAGCACTGGCACACACAGACACACATGCATGCGCACAAACACACACACACACACACACACACACACACACACACACACACATGCACAAACACATATACACACACACTCATACCCACAATACATTGTTTACACAACTGCAATTTTATTTTCTGATCCTAATTTCTTAGATATGTATATGCTGCTAAGATACTTTAGTATATTGAACTGAGTATATACTAGTCCAGCAAACTTTAGAAAAATATCTGAAATTAAATCACTTTATAGGCTAGGCCACAAAGATGCTATCTCACAGGTTTCAAGGCAGCCAGAGACACAAAGTCAGTAGTAGGAAGCTTTCTGTATTGTCTTTGGGGTGAAATAATTGCCAGTCTGAAAGCATGGAGTTATGCAATTGTTTCATAACTTTTAGCACCTGCCAAAGATTGGAACAAAAGTTCTTGTGTGTCTATTTTTACAGGTAGGTGCCAAGTCCTGTCAGCTTGCAGCAATGGGGGTTTTGTATGGGAACTAGAAGTCAGATGACAAGAAGTGATGTCATTCTGAAAGCTATTCCAGCAGTAATATTTTAGATATTATTTTGAGAAGTCTCTTAGTGAGACAGAGCATTCTGTATTCTATCTTGGGCCTGACAACAACAAGAAGGACCATTCACAACATCATCTGCCTTGTTCTTCTATATATTACTATAACTGGGTGGTGATTTACATTTTTCTGATGAAGTTCTTGTTACCATTAAAGAATTAATGAAAGCACTCAAAACCAGCTTTCTGTTTTCTGTCCTCATAGGAGTATAATGTGTTTTCATTTTACACACATATGTGTGTGTGTGTGTGTGTGTGTGTGTGTGTGTGTGTGTGTGTGTGTGTGTGTGTGTGTGTGTGTGTGTGTGTGTGTGTGTGTGTGTGTGTGTGTGTGTGAGTGAGTGTGTGTACATACACACACACACACACACACACTACACATATATAATATATATATATATATGTACACACACACACATATACATGTATTTATATATATATAATATATATATATATATATATATATATATATATATATATATACATATTTAAAAAATATATATATATATATATATATATATATATATATATATAGAGAGAGAGAGAGATGTGCATATGTTTAAAAATGGCATTAAGAAGTTTGAGCACACAGAAGATTAAGCATCCTAAATATAGAAAGTACAAAAGATAGAGAAAGGAAACATAGTTCCTCTCCCGATCTTCATACTAACGTTATCTCCATAACACTAGTTCTCAAATTTATCTGAAGAGTGGCAGTTTTATGGGAAGGTTTTTATTACATCTTGGGTTTGGGTTAGCATACATGTCTATGGTGTTGCAGCCATGTAATTAGATGAGAAAAACTTAACATGTTCAAGAAGCTTCTGAGGAAAGGAAAGGAAAGGAAAGGAAAAGAAAAGAAAAAGTAGTGTAGATGAGATGAGAGGAGGACAATAACCATGATTTGTTTTGTTTTTTTTTTAAATGTCTGAGGACATGCTAATTGAAGGTAGGAGTCTGAAAATTTGAAAAAATACTTTACAGATGTAGAGCAACAAGCTTCCAGAACATTACAAAGGGAATATTCACAGTCATCCCTAGACTGAATTAGGGCTGGAAGCCCATACACAACGTCATAGAGGGTCATAGGGTCATAGATTAGTACTAAGCTAACTGCCCTTGCGAGCCATTTCAAGACTAGCCAATTATCCCTTGTGAGACTTAAACCCAGCACCTTGTGTTTCTAAGGCAAACACCTTAACCATTAGGCCACCCTCCCACCCCAATGTTTCAGATGAATCATTTACTGGCTGAAAGACTGAAAGAGTAAAGAAATAATGGCATTACAATGTTGTAGCATGTCAGATGGCATGATATACTACAACAGACAGATATGGAAGTTACATTTTCACAAGAAACTGTTAAGGAAATATTACTCTGATAGTGGAGGGACTCAGATCATGCCTTTCAATGTACATTAATTGTAATTACGTCCTGCTGGAGAGTTTTCCTTCTAGGAAGTTAATCTGTTTCCAGAAGTTCTTAGGGCTACAGAGGAGAGATTCTTACTACCCATATAGAACAGCTATTTGCTGGTCTCCATGTCTTATGTTTTCAAGTGAAGATGTTACATTTACAGTTAGTCCAGAAACTACCTTTAATTCTGAACTTTTGTTTTATTTATCTAGATTTTTATTTATTTATCTTTTGTTGACCAGGTAAGTCCCATTAGGCTACTAGCCTCTTTTCCAGGAAGATCCAAGATGGTATTTATACTACTAGGGGAAATTTGGCTAGGGCATTGGGGAACTTCCCCTACTCTTTAAGAGAGTACTTGTTCTGTTCCTATCGCAGTGGCAGCTGAGAGAACAGCACTCATGGCAATCCAAGATGGCAGACAGTACAGTATCTGGAGCTATACCTGATTCTGTGGAGCTGTTTCAAAAGAAATTGTTTGTTTCTTTGGAAGCAAGTGTGTAACACTATGATGGATGTGTTATTACAACCCCCCATTGAGAAAGGTTATGGGATGATATTTTGGGTGAATTGTTGATGCAGAGCAAGCCTGAGAGTGGAAAAGATGTTTCTTGAGGAGAAATTATGGACAAAATTCAATCAGAGGAATCAGAAGCTATTTTGAAAGAAGATCACCAAACAAAGAAAGCATTTGTCTAGACTGTTAAAGAAACTGCACAGAAGGTGATGAGACATGAACAAAGGAAATGTATGTGATAATTCAGAACAAGGAAGAAATTGAAATGGACAGGTATAACATTTGGAATAATGTAATGGTCTCATTGGGAGTGAAGGATCAGGAGGTAAGAGCTTCTATTCTTATTTATAAAAAGTTAAATTTTTACATTATTTTTGAGACTGGTTCCATTCTGGAAAGAGTTTTGGGGGGGGGGTATGAGAAGAGAGAAAACTGTAATGCATGGAATTCTTATGTGGTTAAAGCATTTCACAGAGAAACAGAAAAGATACAGGTTCAGTTTTGAACTGAGGTTGAAAAAGCAACTTTAAAGAGATATTTAAGCAAACATTTTTAAAAATATGAACATTAACAAAGTATATGATAATAGGGGATTATGGACTGGTGATGGGACTGTCATATTGCACTGAAAATGGAAAAATATTCCTAGTATGATTAATTTTGAGGGTAACAGAGGTGTTGTAAAATATTGGAGGCAACAGAAAACATGTTTTTATCTGTGGAAAATATGATAATTTGATAAGTGATAAGTGATTGTGATAAGAGGAATGTCATGATGCAAAAAAGTATGAATTGAAATGTTAGAAATGTAACAAAATTAGGCATTTCTGGATGGATTGTAATCTACAGGAAAAGGGTGAAGAAGAAGAATACAAAAGTGAGGACAGTATATCAAGAAAAGAAATAGTACTAATAAAAATAAAGAGGATCCAGGGCAACAAAATCAAGATAACAATAAAGAAAAGGATAAAGAGAAAAGTGAAATGGAAGAGAATATAGAAGAAGGTTCAGAAATAAGTGATGAGGAAGATATATACTGGAAAATAGTGAAAAGGTGAAAAGAATTCTATAGCCAAAGGAGTAAGATACATAAAAAGAAAGTTTAAAGGGATAAGAGTAAAAGATAAAAGAAGGAAACAGCTAATGCAAATGATATAAATTCTTCAAATTTACAGAATTTCTAGTAAGCTACAACATAAACATAACGACAGTTTTAGAATGCTTTCAGTAAATATAAATAGCATCAAAAATATAATAGCAGAAGAATAGACATCCTAAATTGCTGTAAGAAGTGTTGACATGGTAATATTGGATTATATAACATTTTGATGCAATGAGTGAGATTACAAACAAAAAAGTTTGGAAAGGTGCTGCAATATGCAATTCAGGAGAAGAAATATGTACAGGCATAGTTGTACTTTGTAGAAAGCAAGTGAAAATATTGAATATATAACATTGACAATGATTTGAAGATTAACTACTGTAAATATTGGATGGCATAATCAGGCATATAGAATTATAACGTTATGCTTATATTACAAGTAAAGAAAGAGAAAATGTATTTCATAAAATTTTGGATTATATAGTACTTAATATTACTATAATAGTAAGATGAGATTTTAATTGTGATTTGAAAAGAAAAAAGAACAAGAGAGGAAATGATATCAAGAAAAATGTTGAAGTTATAAAATGTAGCAGTTTAAAGATTTGGAATAATAATTTTTGGAAATATAGTCAATATATATATATATATATATATATATATATATATATATATATATATATAAAGGAAATTGATTATTTTATTATGTCACAAGGTTATATATAGTTAAAGGAGAGACAATTGTAATGCTTTTCAGATCACCCAGACATTTGCATAGAAGTACAAAAAAATAAGGAGTACATTAGATTGGGAAAAGGAGTACAAAGAATAAATAAGAAATTATGGAATGAAAATGGAAAACAATAAGTATGTGCTTATGGAAAGATCATATTTCCACTAGAGTGTATTATAAAAACTGGTCTGACTGGTGGCTAGCTTTGAAAGAAAAATATAAGAAATGTTTGCTGAACGGCAGTCAAATATAAATATAAGAAAAGCAGAGAAAATAAAAGATAAAACAATGTGTATGGAAACCTTAAAGGATTTGAAAAGAAAGAATCGGGAATATTATATAACAGAATGGAGAATTTATGAAAAAAAACTCAAGATAAAATCAAAAAATTATTATTTAAGTAACGATATTTTTGAAAGGTGAAAACTTACTTGTGTATCATAGTTAGAGATAACACTAGTATAATGAGAGAAATGAAAGATGATAGAGAAGTAAGAAGATCTCAGGAACAAATTATGAATATCATAAGACATTATGTAAAAAAATATTTCAAGATAGGAAAAATTGCAAACAAAAGAATGGCATGTTAAAAAATTTATAGAGAACAAGAAAATAAAGAATTGGAAAATGAGATTTATTTATATGAATTAGATAATTTACTTAACCATGGCAGTAGCATTGTTACCTCACAGCAAGAGGTTCTCCCGTTCGATTCTCAGCTGGGCTTGGGAGTGCCTTCTGTGTGGAGTCTTCATGTCCTCCCCGTGGTTGGGTAGCGTTCGAAAGACATGCATGTGTAAATGGGCATGCCTTCATTGAAGGTTGGGCGTCGAGCTGGCACTTCAGCGTTTTGTAAAAATATAATACCAATCATTAGTGGACCGGAGTTCTGCTGTGACGACCCTTTACTGGGAAAAGCCAAAAGACAAACAACAACAACAACTTAACAATGTTAATTTACAGTCATTTTCAGGATCAGGTGGAATAGGATGCAAACTTTATAAGAATGCTATGGATTGGTGGAAAAATATGCCTTAAAAGTTATGAATGAGTGGTTAAATGAAGGTTTTATGTATAAAGATTTATGCAGTGGTATTGTATGGAAAAAAGAAGATAAAGATAAAATTGAAAATTGGAGACCTATAGTACTGAACAATGCAGATTATAAGATTTTTATGAAAGTAATTCAAAAGAGAATAGAAAGTAAAATGAACAGTATTATGGAAGATAGCATATATAGTCTAAAGGGAAAAAGGATGTCAGGAATTATTATTCATAGTAAGGGAAATTGTGGATGTTGTTATAAAGAGAACTAATGAGACCGAGATCATGATGGGAGTTTTAAATAAATCTTTTGATACAGTATAACATAAACATTTGTGGACAATTAAGAAATAGTATAACAGTAGTAGAAAATTAACAATGTATGTTGTTCTGCATATAATAAAAATAAAGTAAGAATTTTATTGAATGGATGGTTAAGCAAAGAAATCGATATAAATAATGGCTTATGTCAGGGCTGTCCTATGAGTAGTATATTACTTGCATTAGTTTTGAATGTATTAGTCAGAGACGTAAATTTGCACATGAGAGATGCTACTTACAATACAACTAAAGGTGTAATATTCCAGTCATGTTTACTTATGTAGACAATATTCTACTGATTACAAAAAACAAAGTCTGGATGAAAGAAGTTTTATGTTGCAGACATCAATGATTAAACATAATAGGCATGACTTTAAATGAAGAAAAAAGTAAAGGATTGGATGCTATAGTAAAAATAGGAGGAGTATCTTTCTCCGTAAAATAACTCTCTTTGTTTGGAATAAGAGTTGGGGTAAAAATGTGAGTCAGGAACAATGGAATATGATACTATAGGAAATAAAGGAGTTTTGTTATTTTTGGAAAACATAAGCTGTCATTTAATAAAAATGTTTATTTCACTAATTCAATGATATTGGGAAATATTCCATATATAGCTAGTATCTATACATTACCAATAAACTATGAATGAGAAATACTACAAGTATTTTTTTCTTTTATACAGGGGTCAAGATTGAGTCCATTGAAGAGAAGAGTCTTATACGTGGACAAGGAAGATGGAGGTTTAGGACTAATAAACCCAATTATTTATGCTGCTTCTTTGAATTTATACAAAATTTTGTTTTGAATGCATGATACAAATAAAAGTTGGTAGTAAATTTACTAAAGTCCAAATATAAGCAAAATTGGGATATGTTCAAAAAATTGAAAGAGGAAAAGCATATTTAAATGAAATAATGAGATGTTATCAAGAAAAAATACTTTGATGGAAAATAAAAATTGATTAAATAGAAAATGAGAGGAAAATGTGTTGTTAAATATTATGATGATATTATTTAGTTAATGCTTGGGCTGAACTAGTGATTGAAAAGTTAAAGTTAAAGCTATAAGAGTGCAAAAAATATGGAGTAACAAGTAGATTGTCAAGATTTTTATGGAGATCAGTGATTAATAAAGTACCACTAAAGGGAAATATGCCATATATGAATTCAGTGAAGGAATTTGTATATATTATGCTAAAGAAACTACAAAATATGTTTTCTTACAGTGTATAAGACTTGGAAACTTGTGGGAAAAATTGTGTAAAGAAAATGTTGATAACATAAAGTAGGTAAAGAAATAAATATGGATATGATTATATATGGATATTACAGACATAAAAATAAAGGAATATGTTAGTAAAATAGAGAAAAGTTTATTTTATGTTGCGTGGACTATTTGTAATGAAAGGCTAAATGAAATCATGCTTATTGGTAAATGGAGACTAGCAGTAATTTTAAAAATCAGATGGTGGAAAAGGAGTGGCGGTCAAATAAGGTAATAACATTTTAACATAATAATAAAATGTAAGATATGTAAGATTGTATTACAATAACAAAAAGGAATGTAAATTTGTATACTTATACATTTGTAAATATGTAAATATGCAAATTTGTAAATAGTATTGTACATGATTTTTTTTTAAAAAAATAAAGAACCCATACTCTTTTTGATAGATGCCATGGGATCTTTTACATCAACCTGATCTACCACCAATTCAAGCAGGTGGGGCCTTGATTTAACATCTCATCTGAAAGAAGGCACACTCAGGAGTGCAGCACCTCCTTATCCTGCACTGCATTGCAGTGTTAGCAATCAATCTACCCAGTATGAGAACAGAACCCACATACTTCTATACCAAAGGTGAGTGTGCTACCTTTTTAATCACTGACACTGCAGGATGGCAACAGATGGACATCTGTGGGGAAGCTGTCATGCCCTACTTCTGGTACACTGCAATAAAATGTCTTCTGTTGGAGGAAATATTCACAAATACCAGAGTGCAATGTTTATACCTGCTTATAATACACTGTGTCAGACAGGATGTTCTATTCTTAGAGTACACAGAAAAGTTAGATCAGGAAAGGTCAGTGGTCAGTGAATGAAGGGAAGAATGTAACTGCATTTATGATATCATCAGATGTGTTTATGAGAAATCACCTGAGCACTGCATCACTAATAGACCTTCTTTCACAGAAAGTATGATAAGTGTGTGGCAATAAATTTCAAGAAGCTGAGCATTGGGTGTTTTAAATTTTAGTGGAGCATTAAACACTTAACCCCCCCCCCAGAAATAGTGTAGTGGATATTGCCCATTGATTGAAATAGTGCCAGAAGAGAGTAATCAGATATTGGAGTAATCAGTGTTGCTGGACAAATGCAGACCACTGTACTTACTACTTATGCGTAGTATATATTTTATGCACATGACCAGTTTGTTTGCTTTTAATGCCAAGACTTTTTTTTTTAATTACTGCAGAATATTTATATATAAATAATAATTGTTTTGATTACTGTTGTAACCAAAAGGAATGAGTCATCCAGTGGTTCTAAATGTAGAGATTATTGTTTGATTTGTGTGCTGATGAAAGAGTTCAAGTCAACCAATGCCTTTCAGGAGTAGAACTAAGGAAACATGTGGAAGATATATACCCAGAGAACCACTCTCAAGTTATAAAACAGGCATGCACTGCCAGTGATTTGACAGTATTTGCTTTAAAAACATCTGTTGAAATTGTGCCATTACTTACAGACTGGTATGTCATCACAGCAGTCAAACACTCCAGATTTCCAGTCACTTGGGGTTGTTTTATTCTGACCACCAAAACCTGGTTGGTTGACAATAACAACATCCATATTCAGTGCTGTTCTCTAACAGTAGAAAGCCTGGAAATAAATGTAAAGACCATTTGTCAAATATTTTTGTCTTCAAATAATTACTGGTTAATAATGTTGATGGTATATTCCTGTTGTTTATAATTAAGCATCACCACCCACAGCTTCAATTGTTATAGCATAGAATATAAACAAGTTTTTTTAGTTTATGAAAAGGTTAAATGTACTACATTTGCAAAATTCAGTAGTATTTTATACAATAGTCTGTCCTATACTAATGAGATGAATAAAAATCTCAGTGACTGTCTGAACATTATACCATGGTTTATGCAATGGACAGCAATAAACCACAATTAGTATTCCAAATCATGCATACTAATTGTACACAGCAATAATGATGACCATTGTAAGTTGATCATTACCTGCAGTAAAATGTATTGCTACTACCTCCAGTTCAATTATATCAGTAACACAGAAGAACAGCATGTGTAAAATGCCTTCCAAACATTCATTAATACAAAAAAAAATAACTTTATACACATAAATTACCTTAAAAATGCAAACCAGTGCAATACAATTGATCTGATCACAATATATAAACTCCTTTGCTGATATACATCTATTTTATGTTGTAACCCTTAAAAAAAAAGAAATAATGCTAAATACAAGTAATAAAAACATAGAAAATAAAAAGTGACTTCTTATTCTATGTCCTACATTAAAAAATGGGGTCCATATTACGTTATTGAATTCCAGTAACATCGAACACCAGAAGACCAACACATAAAGCACGAACTACAGTAATGGTGAATGTACAAAACTGCAAAATGCAAATTGTCAAAGTGTGATGGTTGGTCCATCTGCGGTATAGATCTGTAAGGTAAGTGTGCGATAGTTATGGATCTTAGGGTTAGGGTGCGGGTTAAGGTAAGTGCATAGATAGGTAATGTATGTAAGGTTTAGTGTAGGTTAAAAGTAGGGTTTTAACTGTATGTGTGTGAATTATTTGTTTTGCTTGGGTATATGTTTGTAGGGTAAGTGTGCGATATTTACGGACCTTAGAGTTAGGATGCGGGTTAAGGTAAGTGCATAGATAGTAATGTATGTAAGGTTTACTGTAGGGTTAGAAGTAGGATTTGGTTTGTGTATGTATGTGTTTTATTTATTATGTTTGGGTATGTAGCATGTATCACGCGGTGGTGTTGGCCGACTATGACGGTTCGAGATTTGAAAATTCGCGGTTTCTGGGGTTCGACGTATTTGCGGTTCGGGCTATGTGTGTTGGTGTTATGGTGTTTGATGTTAGGGGTATTCAATAACATAATTTAGACCCAAAAAAGGTATTTGAAAATTGGTTAACACACTGTAAAAAGTCTTGGTAAAAATATATAAACCTGATTTCCCCGTTTAGATGTTTGGCGCTTTGCCTGTTATATGCCCTGGTTGCTGGAAAACCCTTTTGGAGTTTAAGCTTCTTGTTGTATCAGTAATGTACCCAAACTTTTCAGTACTAAACATTCATGAATGGCATCTGGCCACTTCAAGATTATGATGGTCAGACAGTCTTAATGATGCTTCCTGTTAACAATACTCAAGATGCATACCAACACCTTATAGGACATGCAGAGAAATTTTCACTAACAAATCAGAAATTGCAAAGTGATACTCAAGCCAAAAGCATGAGTACCCTACAAAGCACTATAAACCATCCCCAAGTTCCAAAATTACAGAAGTCTTAAGTAACCAAGTAATACTGAGAAAGTATGAACTACAGTCCATCCACTACAATATACAGGCAGCAGGACTGCAATGTCTAACTTTTTTTGTGTTCAGTCAGTACATATGAACTACAGCAGTTTCTGATTCACAGACAAAACAGAAAGTAATAAGTAAAATACAAGAAGACATGCAAATAAAAACAAAACAGTATGCAAAATGTGATGACAATCTAACTATGTATGATAAAGAAATAAAATGTATAGAAAACTATTTTAAATTGTTTGTTCAATACAATGGAAGAACACACAGCTAACCAAAAAAAAAAAACTAAAAAAAAAAAAAAAAATAAAATAGCAAATACAGAATACCACACAAAAAATGCATAATGGCAGTCCATGGCTTGGTATAGATGCATAGTTTACCCTCACCAAGCCATGGATTATTATTAAAATATACTGCAGGTAGAACATTAAATGCTTAACATAAAAGAATACAACCCAGCTGATGATTGTTATCTTAAAAACATAAAAACATTTTAGAGCATTAACTGGAATAAACTGCTAAGGTAAAGGGCCATCACATTTCAGAATACTTTTGCAAATGTACAAAATCTAAATACTGACAATAGCAAATGATATACCAAATCTCTTAAAGGACAATAAACAAAAACAAGCTGCCAAAAAAGTCATTATATCACAGAATCTTGTGAATTCAAAAAGAACACCACTACTGGTGGGGAGATCTGCAGCCAAAAGGGACTGTTTCTGGGATTAAAAAAATTGATTCAGAGACATTAGCCACAATGAGGAAAGACCTCATTATTAGCTAATTTGCATGTCTCTGACTCACCCTTAACTACAAGTGCAAGTCAGCACTTTCCTGCAGTAATCAATACTGTCAGCCCATGCATCATGTTGGCAAAGGTACACACCATTCATTCTTCATCATATATGCACACATTCACACACTCTCACATGCGCACACACACACACACACACACACACTCTCTCTATTATCCTCTTATCTTCACCTCATATATCACAGATGATTACAATCAGTCAATAATGGCAAGCCTTAGAGGTACATTCTTCTTGCTGTTCATAAATTACATGAACTGTTGTTCTATTAACTTTGTAAATGAGTCTAAGTAATAGTTTCAGACATCCTGGGTGTCATCTAGTATTCCTCATGGCTTTGTCCCACAGCATTCCCCCCACATGGACTCACCCCTCCATCTCAACTGCTCCTGATTTTACAGACAGCTCATGCTGCTTCCTCTTACATGAGCTCTGTCCCTTTTAACTCAGAAAATGTTGTAATCAGTGACTATTTCCAGATATTAGAATTTCATGCTTTTTATTATATAAAGAATACCCTGTTAGAGTAAAAGGATAAGGTGTCTGCTTGCACTGTCAAGGGTGCAGAGATTAAATCTCTTTCTGCCTTTAACTTTTGTGTGTGTGCTTTCAAACACTTAAGGTAATATATAAGTACTATCCCTGCTTTCTAGTTGTGCAGATCACTAAATCTCTACTCAAGAGCTGTACTTGAGCGCTGAGGCTATAGCATGTTAACTTTCTTTGGTGGCCTTACGTCATGATATATAAAGAGTTATCTCCAGTGTCTAGTGGTCTCCCCACTGCATGTCTTTCATAATGCAATTTTTTTTCTATTGTATTTTAAGTGACTTTAATGCACAATATAATTGGATTTGCTCATTAGTGTAGTGGAATGTGCAGGTATGATTCCCCCCTAAAACACTCAACCTCCCCCACCTGAGCAAATGCATGGACGTATTCACCCATTCAGCAATGCACGCACACACACACACACACACACACACACACACACACACACACACACACACACACACACACACATTCACTTATCCTCAGAATAATCCCCCCTGAGGTAACTTATGCAATAAAGGATTTTCTTGTGATGTGCACAGCCCCTGGTGTTGTATGTGGTTTTGGAGAGAATACCTATGAGGGGATGTGACGACCGTGCCCTGGCCCAGCAATCAATGAGCCTCAATCCTCGCCACTAACACCAGGAAGGTTGTCTCATAGAAGAGGAAAGGATAACTAATACACACAGTAAAGTACAATTTTCCTTAAGTGCACACAGAGATCACAGTCAGTCTGGGGCTGGTTGCTCCCTTGCTCACCAGGTCCCCAATAAGACTCCCTTCTGGCACAACTATAGGGTCCCAGTCTCAGCCTAGATGGGCAAGCTAAAACCTCCTGTACCCTCTCTGTCTAACCAGTGCTTCATGTCCCTGCCAAGTAGCTGACACAACACTCACACACTTTGAGATAAGTATTTATACAACTTCACAAACACTCCTGGGAAAAGCTGACACAGATTCTCCAGCTGTGCCCCTTTACCCAGACTATACAGTAGTAATTACTGCCACCACCCAACTAATAATATCAGCTACTAAAAGGCCCTTAAAAGGGTGTCCAATTATTACTGTGCAATATTATAATCCAATGGTAGTATGACTAACAGTCAAGGCTTACTTTAGAGTGGCCTATTACAATAACCTATATAAATATGCAATGTACTCTAGAGCTTATCTCTACACAAATCAGCCACAGGTAAAAGGTTTTAAAAATATTTTATAATAAATAATTAAACACACTACAAAACTACTACACCACAGAGATATCTAAGAGTTCAGAGATCACACAGAAACTTAAAATAATACAGTAGGACAGGTCTGATTTCAAAGAAAAATACCTAATTAATCTTTACTAGCTTTAACTATTCCTACAAGAAATCACAGTGCTAAAACTTACATGTAAGCATAAGGCAGAGTGCTGATAAGTTGGATATCAAGATCAAAATGCTCCTCAGTCTCTTGTGAGAAATTGTATTTAAACATTACAAACAAACATGTCTCTAAGGCCCTCCCAAATTACATCATTTTTGACAGGTTTTTCCAGTATTCATATTGCATCATCTTAACACCTGGTCTGAGTTCTCAGACCACAAACTGCATTATTTAGCAATCTAACACCTGCACAGAAACTTCCAACAATAGAAAACATTTCACATCTATATTCTAACAGAAACTAGAGCAATAAAGCACATTCCACATCTAAATTCTTGTCATAAACTTTAGCCTTAAAACAATGGGCATGAAACCTTCATCCTGCCACACTGGAGCCAAATTCGAATATGAAAGTGTCACAACATGCTTCACTGCACCAGTAAAGTGCAATGTTGTCACATATTTTGCAGTTCCACATTTCACAATATTCTTTTACACTCAAGAAAACATACCTGTATTCTACATTTATTTACAAATGCCAGAATTATATATCAAATTCTATTTGACTAGGCTGGCAGCCTTCACCCATCTCTCCCCAATCATCACAAGGGAATACAGAATTTCATATTTTTATGACTATTTGTGAACTTCAGGTGTAGCTCAGTTATACTGGCTTCTTTCCAGGAATGATGTAGATGGGGAGGCAAAACATTTTTTGGTGGTATTTGCCCTTTATCCACAGTTGTGCAACCACGGTGTGATGAAAGGAGATACTGTCAGCACAGTTAGGTGGGATTTTGTAAATAATTATATGTCATCTGTGAATAACAAACTAATATATATAAGATGCTTGTGGTACAAATGTATTAGAACTGTATGTCATGTGTATATCAAACTGATTTGTACAGATGTTTGTGTTGAAAATATATTTGTAAAGTGCTTGTGTTTGAAATGTATCCACAGTGTGCCCTACTGGAAGAGAACAGAAATGTGCATGCACTATTGTAACTGTTTAAATGTATATGTTTTAACAGAGGAAACTGGAGGACTAACTTCATTCCAGCAAACTTTAGAAAAATATCTGAAATTAATTCACTTTATAGGCTAGGCCATAAAGATGCTATATTATAGGCTTCAAGGCACCTAGAGACACAAAGTCTGTACTAGGAAGCTTTCTGTATTGACTTTGGTGTGAACTAATTACTACCCTGGAAGTGTGGAAGAATAAAATTGTTTTTATGACTTCCAGCACAGGCCAAATATCTGAGCAAATGCCCTTGTGTGTGTGTATTTTTACAGGTGGGTGCTAAGTCCTGCCAGCTTCCAGCAATGGGGAGGGTGGTGTGCATGGGAACTAGAAGTCAGATGACAAGAAGTGATGTCATTCTGTAAGCTCTCCCAGCAGTAACATTTTAGATATTATTTTGAGAAGTATCTTAGTGAGAATGAGCATTCTGTATTCTTTCTTGGACCTGACAACAAGAAGAAGCATTCATCACATCATCTGCCTTGCTCTAGTAAGTGAGTTATTAGTGTATAGTAATTCTCTTAGATTCAGTCAGAAAGGTAGGTTTTTAGATTGTGCAGAAATGTTTTATGTTTACTATCATATTTAAGTTCTGAGGAACGGATTTCCATATCTACATTAATAGAATATATAGAGTCACCAAAGTTGTTTGTTTTCACAACTCCTAGGAAATTTTGAGTCTAGATCTTAGGAATCTATGAAGCATATATATATATATATATATATATATATATATATATATATATATATATTTTTTTTTTTTTTTTTTGCTCAAAAGATTTTTTATATTTTCCATAAAATTGTCACAATAATTTGATACATTTTGATAATAAATGAATAACACAATAACATTCTCCAAATAAGAATATAAACTATGTACATTATTTACAAAGGCTGAAAAAAAGGAAAAAGTATATAACAATTGTATTTCTAATAAAAAAGAATACAGATAATAAACAGAAAAAGTTATATATGCAACAATTCCTGAAATCATTCAAAAGAGTCTGATTTTGTCATTTATGAAGCATATAGTTTTGAAATAAATAAGACATGAATAGGAACTGCTAGATTCATATAGAATTGTATGTGTGTGTGCTTGTGTGAGTGTGTGTGTGTGTGTGTGTGTGTGTGTGTGTGTGTGTGTGTGTGTGTGTGTGTTTGTCTGTGTGTGTTTTTTTCTTAGCTATGTAAATGTTAAAAGATGTTTTAGCTCTAAACAATTAATCTTATGAAATATTTTACAATGATGAGTCTTGTTGGGGCATCAGCAATGTATATTGCAGTCTTATTTTATGTTTATCCAAAATTATGTAGATGATTTTTGGAATATTAGTATGGCCGGAGAATGCACAGAATAATGTAGGTGTATAGTAGCAGAGCTTGGACTTTATTTAGTTGTGCTGTTTCTGTTAGGATATGGTTTTATATATACCCAGCATTTCATGAGTTTTTCTGACTTTCTTCATTTCTTTATCTGTTTTTAAAGTTCATTTTAATACTCTGTGTCTGCATATCTAAGCCCTTTGAACCTACATTAGTAATTCCAGTAATGATATTGGTGGTTTAACTGCTGGTATAAAACTCTTCTTTCCTTCTTTCTTGGGTGGAGTGTGAGAGTGATATTAGTTCAGGAAATTATATTTTTTTTATAGCAGATCCAGTTCATTCAGCAACAGAACTAAGTGGTTAAAACATTTTATGTTTGAACCCTGCTCTTCTTGTGTTCTTTTACCCAGTGTAACTCTTTTTTATTTATTATTTGTTTTATTTACCAGGAAGTCTGACTAGGCATAAGAGCCCTTTTTTAGTAGAGGCCCAGACAGTAAAGCTCAAAAGATACACTACAATAGCGTTAAATGTAACAATAACAAATATGATAAGAAATACATAAGGTAGGTGGTTGTAATTTTATCTACAGATGAGATTTAAAAAAAACAGCAGTATGACAGATGAATACCTATCAATGGAGTAATAAGCAGAACATATTAGAGAGGAGGTTCAGATGTGATTTCAAATTTATAAGGAGGTGGAACTGACTATGAAGAAAAAAATGTAGAATGTACAGCAAAGTGAGAAGAATGTAAAATAAATTATGGGGGATATATTATAAGAATGCATTCCAGTAGGTGTGTGTGTGTGTGTGTGTGTGTGTGTGTGTGTGTGTGTGTGTGTGTGTGTGTGTGTGTGTGTGTGTGTGTGTGCGAGAAAGACAGAGAGAGAGAGAGAGAGAGAGAAAGAATGAACTAAAAGGTTGAAGTAGGGACAGATTTTGCAAAGTGCCTGTGTGTGTGTGTGTGTGTGTGTGTGTGTGTGTGTGTGTGTGTGTGTGTGTGTGTGTGTGTGTGTGTGTGTGTGTGTGTGTGTGTGTGTGAGAGACATAGAAGGAGAATGGGCTAAAAAGGGACAGATTTTGCAGTGTGTGTGTGTGTGTGTGTGTGTGTGTGTGTGTGTGTGTGTGTGTGTGTGTGTGTGTGTGTGTGTGTGTGTCTGAATTATACCTCTCAACCATACCTCTCAACCTCTTTGTGCTAGAAATCTGGACGAAGCCTGACAAAATGGGAGCAGGGCAAGGCCCAAAAATATGGACAGATTTTAAATATTGTTTTATTTATTTATTTATTTATTTATTTATTGGCATTTGGTGACTGGGAAAGTCTGACTGAGTCAGGGACCCATTTTTAGAAGAGGCCCGGGGAGAAAAGCTCCAGTACAGTTATTTACAGATAGAACAATACATCAAACATACAAATACATAGATGATAACATTTTTTCTAAGGCACCATCAGATAGTGTTTATCTTTCAAGTATATAATACAAAAAAGAAATAATCAGACAGAAAGTTAGGAATGGGTTTGAGGGGAAAAGGATTAGGTACATCAAAGAAATAGTAGATAGTAGAAGAGTGTAGGTAGGCTGGAAGTGAAATTTGATGAGAGAAAGGGGATAAATGTGTTAGTGTGTAGTGTATTAAGAGTAGGAAGAGAAAAGTTGGTAGGATGTTTGATGGTTGGTAGAAGGAAGTGGGGGAGGCAGGAAAAATGGTGATAAAAATGTTAGGTTTGGCAAAAACAGGTCCAGGAATTGTGAAGGTAGTTCTTTAGCGTGAGCTTGAAATTTGAAATTTTTGGGTGTTCTATGCTAATAATGTTATTGGAAAGGTTGTTCCAAAGTTTAGCTGTGGTATAAGAATAGAGATACTCGCCAGCTCTTTCATTAGGTTTGTGTATGTCTACACGTTGCCTGTTATTTGAGCGGAGGTTTCTAGTGAGATAGATGTGGAGGATGTCTTTTAGGGTTTTTCAGCTATCAGGCTGATAGTTTGCATGGCATTGTTAGTTGTAGGTAGTCAAGATAGTGGGGGTAATTCTAGCCAATTAAGTTCCCTAAGAGCATTGCAGTGGTAGGATGAATTAGTGGCAAATTTTGCAATTTTATAGTAACAAGACTGGAGTTTGGTTTTGAGGGAGGCATGCAGGGTAGTGAGTATAGGAGCGCTGTAGAGAAGAGAGAGGATAAGATAGGTATTTGTTAGCATTTTTTTAGAACTTGGATCCAGGAAATGTTTGTGTCTGTAGAGAGTTCCTAGTTTGAAGTGAGTTGTTTTAATGGCATTAAGAATGCGTTTGTCATATGAGAACTTGTTGTCTATGGTGACTCCTAATAATTTTGCACTTGTAACAGTTTCAATCACAGTATTGTTATGAGAGTAGACTTTGAATTCTGATGCATTAGTTTTGGGAGAGAAAATTAAGAGTTTGGTTTTGTTAGGGTTAAGCAATAGCTGTGCGTTGTTTAGTCATGTCTCTATGGAGGTAAATGTGCTCTGTGTTTTATTCAGTAAATCAGGGATATTGTTAGATGAGATGATGATAGTAGAATCATTGGTGTAGTGGATTAAAGTGCTATGATGGCAGGCAGTGTGAAGGTTATTAATGAATATGTTAAAGAGGAGGGGTCTCAGGATGGACCCCTGTGGAACTCCTGTTTTGTTGGTTTGGTATTGAGATAGGCAGCTTTGCCATTTTACACATTGTTGTCTCTTGGTTAAGTAACTGCTAAACCATTGTTTGGAAGTTGGTGAGCAGCCTACTGCTGCTAACAGTTGCTGGAGTAGTTTGTCGTGTGAGACTGTGTCAAAGGCCTTTTGTAGGTCTAATAGTATAACGGACGTGTGCAGGTTGGAATCCCTAGACTTATTTATTAGATCTGTGAAGGACATAAGAGCTGTTGTGGTACTGTGAGTTGGCCTGAAGCCATGCTGGGTGGATGTAAGGAGATTATTCTAGGTGAAGTGGTTAAGTAATTGAATATGTATACATTTTTCAAGTAGTTTGGATAGTGGTGATAGGATAGAGATGAGTCTATAGTTTGTAAGTTCAGTGGATTTCCCTCTTTTGTGTAAATGGATTATGATAAATGTTTTTCAGAGGGTTGGGACATAAGATTCTGAGATGGATAGATTAATAAGGATGCTAACTGGAAAGGTAATAGAATCAGCAGAGAGTTTTAAGTATTCTGGTGAAAGGTTGTCTGAGGAAAATGAGCATGGTTTAAGTTTGAGAAGAAGTTTGTGAATTAATGAGGTGGGAGCAGGTTGAAAAAAGAAAGGAGGTATTGTTGGATATTGGTTGGGGGTAGGTGAGGTTTCGAGATTGTTGTGATTTGCTGAATGGTTAAAACTTGAGATTAATGAAGCGATGCTATCAATGAAGTTGGAATTGAACATATTGGTTATTTCGGATGCTGTCTTATTGGTATTTGGGGTAGGGTACTCAGGGGTGAGTATTGAGTTAATATTTTTTTTTATTATTAATTATTTATTTGTTAACCAGGAAAGTCCGACTTGGAACATAGCCAAATTTCAATGGAGGCCTGGGGGAAACACTTCAGACACGTCTTTGAATATGGGAGGAAAACAGAGTACCCAGAAGAAACCCAGACGAATGCAGGGAGGACATGCAGATTCTTCACAGAAGGCACCTCAGCCGAGAATTGAACTAGAGAACCTCTTGCTATGAGGCAACAACACTACCACTGTACCACTGCGCCATCCATAGTTTTCTAAATGGTTTTGGGGTTGTTTTTATGGTTATCTAGTTGCTGGGAAAAGTAGTTTTTCTTATCTGTATTAATTGATTTTTTCGCTGTATTATGTAGTTGCCTGTATTTTTGCCAGTTTGTATCAGTTTTATTTTTTTGCCAATCTTTCCAGGCTCTATTTCTTGTTAGTAGTATTTGTTTAGTTGATTTGGTTAAACAAGGTGCATGGTTAGCTTTTGTTTTTTTACTTATGAGAGGGGCTAAGTTGTTCAAGGTATGTAGAAATGCTTTATTGAAGTCGTTGACAGCCTTATCTAGAGGTAGAGTTTTTAATGGAGTCCAGTTAAATGACTTTAATATGCTATTAAAGAGTTCTTGACTGATGTTTGATAGGTTTCTGGATATCTTGTAAGTGTGGGTTTTCTGTTTTTGGGAGGTAGGTCTATTGGGTATACGCTGGGACATGGTCAGTTAATGGGTTAGGAAGGGTATTGGAGTCTGAGTATTTGAATGGGTCAGAGACTAAGATCTAATCTAGGGCTGAGGCTAGGTTATTGTTGTTTTGTATTCTAGTAGGTAATGTAGTTAACTGTCTAAATCCATGAAGTTGGATACTGTTAGCTGGTGAGTTAGTGGAAAGGTTTAGCCAATTGATATTGACATCTCCTATGATTACTGTTTCATTAGAGATGTTTTTGGGTACCCAAGAAAGAATGTTTTCCAGAATTGGGATGTTTTGGCCTGGGGGAATATAAACTGTTATAATACAGAGTTGTTTATGGCTATTGATTTTTGTAATGTTATGAGAATTTTGACACTACCAAAGGTGGGAATATCTTTGGGGTATGGAAGGATAGTATACTTGTTAGGATAGATTATAGCAATGTTGCCTGCTTTTTTTGTTGATTTTGTCTCTTCTCATTATATTATAGCCAGGTGGGCGCAGCTCTGTGTCTTTGATATGTGGTTTTAGCCAAGTTTCAGTAAGAGCTACTACATCTGGGGAATACTGTGTTAAACATGCCTGAAATTCAGTTAATTTGCTGCATAAACTGTGAATGTTTAGGGTGACTAGCATCATCTGTTTGGGTGGTGATGTCTGGGGTGGAGTGTGGTTTTCTGGGGTCCAGGGTTGAGTGGATGTTGTCGCATTGATTTAGGTTGTTGACATAATGGGAGTGTTGGTAATGGTTAACTAGCATTTGTTTTTTTTTCAGAACTTGGCTAGGAAATAGTTTTGGGGTAGATATTAATGAGTGATTGAGAATTTGTCATTTTAGAAAGTATAGGATATTGGTATCGATGATGCTTGCTGATATGTCTGAGACACTGTTTGGATATTTGTCTTTGTGGGCTGGGGATGTGGCAGAAATTGGAAATAGGTTGATTGGTGTAAAATTGAAGGAGATGGCATGTGTTGTTAATGTTAGAAAAATAAATGTGAGTGAGATTAGAATAAACTTACAATTTAATTGTAGCATATTTTATTTTATAAGGTAGGTTGGATAAAGGTTGATGTAGATGTGTGGTAAATGTTAAGGAGAAAGGGGGCGGCACTAATCAGCAATTGGGTAAGAGTAAGTGGGAGGTGCAGCTAAGGTTGGAATAAATGTAATTGATGTGGGGGGTGGGTGGGAATGGAGGTAGTGTAGGGGAGAGAAGTTCAACCGAGTATAGTGAGGGTGAACTGAGCAGGGCTACATCCATCAGTGGTGTAAGCTAAGAAAACATTCAGTAAGTATGTTACTAGATTAGCAGCACTATGAGCTAGGTGGACAGGCAGGTAGTTCTATAGGTCTAATGGAATATAGAGTGTGTCACTCTGTGTAACTGTGGTTGAAGCCAATTTAAATGAAAGACAATTGTTTGCCTGATGGGATAGTTATTTGTAAATTGACAAAAAGTATGTTAGTATAGTTGGCTAGGTATTACAAGGATGCTAGATTTGGAAGTAGTTGTTAAATTAGGGATGAGGACTTTTTATAACTTAGAAAGTTGCTAAAATAACAAAGTTTATGTTAACATGGATTTTTCTGAAGGATTTGAAGTCTGAAACTGAAATGTATGTCATTATTTAGTGACTTCAATCACCAGATCATCACATATTTGTCAGAAAGTCACACATTTTATGAGGAGCAGACCAAAAATATGAGGCAAAAGTCTGGACATTCTGTGAAAATCTGGACAGTTAAGAAGAAAACTATGTAACATCACTATGATAAAAAGAAAAAAAATTGCCACAAATCATCAAATATCTTTCCATTCATTGCAGAAATTAGGTGCATAACCATTTCAAAAGCACATGGGCTTTATTAGC
Source organism: Protopterus annectens (assembly GCF_019279795.1). Classification (NCBI taxonomy): domain Eukaryota; kingdom Metazoa; phylum Chordata; order Ceratodontiformes; family Protopteridae; genus Protopterus; species Protopterus annectens. The sequence goes on along the minus strand of NC_056728.1, from coordinate 850,578,094 downwards.
AAAGCTCATCACTATTTTGGAGGTATGCTCTCAACTAAGCAGATTTTTGCAGAATGTCCAGATTCTTGCCTCACATTTTGGACTGTTGCTCATAAAACATGTGGTTTTCTGGCTAATCACTGAGGATAGCCAGTGCCACTAAATAAAACGTTTCAGACTCCATACCCTTCAGAAAATGAACACAAACAAAAATACTGTTCTAGCAACTTTCTAACTTTATAAGAGCAACATTTAAAATCTGTCCCTATTTTGGGGCCTTTGCTCCCCCATTATTTTGGATTTTCCCAGATTTCTTGCACTAGGAGGTTGAGAGATATGGTTATGTGAATGCCTCTGCTTGGGTTGTTGCACTACAGGAATTAGATGGGGAACTGTGAGTCTAGATGCATGTGTATGAAAGAGAGCATGTGTGTGATAAAATGGGTGAGTGTCCACAAGTCCAAGTGACTATGTGTGGGTGGGGGGCTTTTGATGCATCTCCTGTGTGTATGTAAGAATGAGATAATGCCCTAAAAAGTAGGGACAGATTTTTGCAGAGTGTGTGTGTCTGTATGTGTGCATGTCTGTAGGGAGCAAGAATGAAGCTGGGGGAGTTTATGTGTGTGGTAGTTTGTGTGTGTGTGTGTGTGTGTGTGTGTGTGTGTGTGTGTGTGTGTGTGTGTGTGTGTGTGTGTGTGTGTGTGTGTGTGTGTGTGTGTGTGTGTGATACCTCTCAGCTTAGCAGATTTTCACAGAATCTCCAGATTTTTTCTCATATTTTTGCACTGTTTCTCATGACTAATCAGTGAGGATCATCATTAAAAAGTTTCAAACTTCATATCCTTCAGAAAACACACACTAACACAAATCCTGTTCTAGCAACCATTTAAGTTTATAAGAGCAACATTTAAAATCCGTCCATATTTTTTGGGCCTTTGCCCCCCCCCCCCCATTATTTTAGGCTTTGTCCAGATTTCTTGCTCTAAGATGTAGACCAAGCAAAACATGAGCATGGGACAAGGCTGAAAAATAAGGAACGGTTTTAAAATTTGCTCTTATAAATTTAGAATGTTGCTGGAATAACTGTATCTGTGTTAGAATGTGTCTGGTGATGAAAGCCTGGGTTGTTGTACTAGGACGAATTGGATAGGGAATCGTGAGCCTAAGTGTGTGTGTGTGTGTGTGTGTGTGTGTGTGTGTGTGTGTGTGTGTGTGTGTGTGTGTGTGTGTGTGTGCACGCGCGTGCGTGAGACTGCATATGTGTGGATAAATGGGTGAGTGTGTCCACAAGACCAAGTGACTGTTGGGCTGCTTGATGCTATCTGGTGTTTGCATGTGTGAGAATGAGATAATGGGCTATGCAGCATGTGTGTAAGTGTGAGAGAGAGAAGTTACAAAGGCCCAAAAAGTAGGGACAGATTTTAAATATTGTTGTTATAAACTTAAAGTTACTGAAATAATTGGATCTATGTTAGCATGCATTTTGTGTGTTTGTGAGAAGAGAGATAGAAAGGCACAAAAGTAGGGACAAGTTTTAAATACTGATCGTAAACTTCGACAGTTGCTCGAATAACTGGATCTGTTAGCATGCATTTTGTGAAAGATATGAAATCTGGTTTCTAGACCAAGCAAAACATGAGTGTGGGACAAAAGCTGAAAAATAGGGACAGGTTTTAAATACTGCTCTTATAAACTTAGAATGTTGCTGGAATAAATGTGTCTGTGTTAGTATATGCTAAATTCCCACCATCTGGAAAATATCCTATGTAATCCCACTTCACAAAGGAGGCAGCTCTACTGAATTCTCCATTTATAGGCTAATAGCTATACTCTCTCCACTTGCAAAGATCATGGAAAAATGTATTCATAGACAACTCATGCACCAGCTAATCCAGAATCACCTTATGGCAGACACTCAGCATGGCTTCCGTCTTCATCACAGCACTACTTCAGACCTCCTAGCCTTTACCAACACCATAAACCATAATCGCAACAATAATTATATATCCTCAGCCCTCTTCTTGGATCTTTCCAAGGCATTCGATATGGTTGATCACCAACTTTTAATCCACACCCTGCAAACATTCTGTCTAGATACTGGAGCCCTTCAATGGTTTCAGTCCTACCTGAATGGTCGACAGCAGGCTGTCCTCTGGCAGAACAAACTCTCTAACCTTCTACCTAACACCCTTGGAGTACCACAAGGCTCTATACTAGGGCCCTTGCTGTTCTTCATCTTCAGTAACGACCTTTATACTATCATCCCAAAAGTCAGCTGTATCCAATATGCTGAAGACTCTACTCTGATTTGCTCAGTCACATCTCCAGTAGAGTTATGATCAGCTACCCAGACCACCTTTAATAAAATAGAAAACTGGCTTATTGAACATTGTCTGATCCTAAATCCCAAAAAAACTAAAATGCTGTTATTTTCACCAACACATAGGTCTACCACTTTCACCTTTACCATAAAATCAAATGATAGCAGAATAATCTCCCCTGACCCCTCTACAAAACTATTAGGTGTCATCATAGACAATAATCTAAAATTTGACCTACATGTTAACCAAACTATCAAGACCATCAATAAAAAACTAGGGTCACTTTACAGAATAAAAGCCTTCCTAACCCCTCCAGCTAAAATTGCCATAGCTCGCTCTCACCTTCTTTCAACCCTTCTGTATGCATCCCCTCTACTCTCGAATTTAAACAAGACTGTCCTTAACAAACTCTCAATTTGCTACAACCACATTGCCAGGTTTGCCACTGGGCTGCCTTTTAGGACACATCATTGCATCAATCTAAATCAGCTTGGGTGGCTTGAACTACTCAGCCTAATCCAGTATAACCAACTGATTATGGCCTATAAAATCCTCTATAATCCGGACAATACTCCTGCACTTAAAAATATTATCAACACCTATAGCAATCCTAGACCGCTTCGATCCTCTAACAAACTACTAATTCAGACTAGCAAAATTAATAACACAGCCGGTGATTTTCTCTTTGCAAACTCTGTAAGTAGATCCTGGAACTCTCTTCCAGCTGATATTACCTTACTTTTCACCTTAGGTCAATTTAAAACTAGACTCAAACAACATTTGTCACTTAACTGGCTATGTGAATATATCAAGCCTGGCTAACTCTCTCTAGAATGTGTAAAAATCTGTTAACCAGTTTACTGTGTAATTTAATTTAATCCTGACTTGCGCTCAGGATTAACTGTAACTTGTGGAACTTGTTTAACTTGCTTACTTATGTAACCTTTCTAAATAGTCGGTTTGTAATATGTAATGCTAGTATTATGTAATGCTGTATCTGCCTACCCTTGAAGCTTTTCTCCCCGGGCCTCCGCTGAAAATGGACATGCATCCAGTCGGACTATCCCGGTCAACAAATGTAAAATAAATAAATAAATAAATAAATGTCTCAAGAATGATCCAGTAATACAGACAGATTTAAAATATTTCTCTTATAAACTTAGAAAGTTGCTGGAATATCGTTAGCATGCATTTATTGTGTGGTTGGAAAAACCGGATCTGTGTTAGCATGCATTTTTTTGTCAAAGACCCTAAACTCGCAGCAGGTTTTAAATACTGCAGTTATACAAATTGCTGGAGTAACTGGATCTGTATTAAAGTGTATAGTCTGTGTGTGTGTGTGTGTGTGTGTGTGTGTGTGTGTGTGTGTGTGTGTGTGTGTGTGTGTGTGTGTGTGTGTGTGTGTGACAACAAAGACCCAATAATTGGGACAGATTTTAAATGTTGCTGTTATAAACTTAGAAAGATGCCAGAGTAACTGTCGCTGTATAAATATGCATTTATTGTCTATGTGTGAACATAGACCCAATGATATGGACAGATTTTAAATATTTCTCTTAGAAAATTGCTGGAATAACTGGATCTATGTTGGCATGCATTTTCCTTGTGCTTAGTAGAATAATTGGGTCTGGCTACTATCCATTTGTGTGTGTAAGCAGACCCAAATATAGGGTCTGATTTTAAATACTGCTGTTAAACTAGAAAGGTTGCCAGAATAAGTGGATCTGTGTTAACATGCATTTTCTGTGTGAGAGAAAGACATAATTATAGGAACGGATTTTAAATTTTGCTGTTATAAAGTTAGAAAGTTACTGGAATACCTGTCTCTGTGTTAGTATGCATTTTTCTGTGTGTGTGTGTGTGTGTGTGTGTGTGTGTGTGTGTGTGTGTGTGTGTGTGTGTGTGTGTGTGTGTGTGAATAGACCCAATAATATAGAAAGATTTTACGTATTTCACTTAACTTATAAACTTGCTGGAATAACTGGATCTGTGTTGGCATCTATTTTTGTGTGAGCAGACCCAAACATAGGGGCTCATTTTAAATACTGCTGTTATAAACTGGAAAATTTGCTGGAAGTACTGCATTTGTGTTAGAATGCATTTTCTGAGGTATATGAAGTCTGCGCAAAACCAAACATGATGGGTGGGAGGCAAAGGCCAGTAAATAGCAATAGATTAAGTACTGGTCCTAATAAACTTATAAGGTTTACAGTTTCCGGTATTAGTTGCAGAGTTTCATTGTTTTGTACTCTGTTCTTAGAGCACTGTAGTTTTAATAACCATGCATATTCTAAATTTCTGTTGCATTACAGGCTGAAATTCACTTTGGTTTATGTTTACTGTTTAGGACATAAGTAGTATATCAATCTTCATCTTTTGTATAGACATGCCAAAGGGAAAGTCTTTCAAAGACTGATCCAGTTCTAGTTCATGTCTTGACTGCCATAGCCTTAGTTTAAGGTGCTGTGCTGTTTTCTCAGTGATGCAGGCACTGTTGGCTGAAAATTCTTGATACAAATATATTAGCCGGGGAGAATTATTTCCACTTTTAATTGCAACATGAAGCAGCCAGAGAGAAGGATAAAAATTCAGAGGTGTGTAGCACCGTTAGCTTGGATAGAATTGCAGCTTAAATTTTATAACTCACTACCCTGTTGCTACTGTCTTAACAGATATATAATACAAGTGGAACAAGTGAAAAACCTGAAAAACTTGTCTATTTGTGTTTGGTTCTTTTTGAATTATACTGTGACTCTTGTGTCATCTTGCATTATACTGTATTTAGGTTGAGGGATGTGGTGAAATTCTGTGTAAACTTGTATGCTGACTGCAGATTCCCCATTGCTCATCAGACCTGATGCTGGAAAAAAGTTGCTGTCACTGTTTGAAAGCTTCTCTAGATAGCCAATCCATGACTGAAAAGCTGGCAGGTACCCTGCTTTAGGCTTCAACATGCCTGGAATATTACATGTACTGGTAGCTAGAAATTCTGTCCATTTTCCTTGGCCCAACAAAGAAAAATACAGTTGCTGAACTTGTACTTATTGGGCATCCAGTGAGTTTTTTCCACATTCCGACTGCTTATTTTTATTATAATGCTGGCATCCAGTCTGTGACTGAATCTGAGACATAGCTGGGCTCCACTATCCTTCTCCATGCTGCATGTCTTTGAAGTACACGTGACAGTGGTACATATTTTTGATGTACTAAGATAAAGTTCTGAACAAAAAATGACCCCTTGAGCAATCAGTTTTTCATTGGAATGTTGCCTGTAGAAATGTAAATTTGCATTGCATTGCCCTGACTTCAGTAAATAGAAGAAATGTGTATTTCTGATTCTTTGAGTTATAGGAACAGAGTCTAAACTGAAATGAAAACAAATATCATGTGCACAGCAGAGGAAGGCAAAGCATGCTCATCAGGAAGAGGCAGCACGGCTGTCAGCAAGTGTAGCTGCCTTCCTGACTCTACAAAACCCATTGTACATAAGTGACCATTACGTGTAAGCCATTACAATGTACAGGGCTCCAAATTCAGCCCTATGATTTGATAGGCAACAATAAATAATGACATACTTGGCATGCAGTAGGCCGTTTTCCCACTTTTCATTCCTCACTGAAACTATTGCCATTACCTTCCATAGCACTGTATAACTGAACACGTTAATGGATGGATTTAGGAAGAATCCTTTAAATGGGAGGTCAGCACACTTGCAATGACTTTTCAAGCATGTTACTGCCAGCTTTGCTGTGATTATGTCATGCATAATTTATCACTGCTTTTGTGTTATGTAGGGAGCACTTTTTTGAGGGAAGAACTGTAGAGCTGCTTATATTGTTTGTAATGAGTAAGGCAGCATCAGGCTGGCAACATCTCTGCACTTATTTTACTGAATAAACATGTGATTGCTTCAGTCATGTATTGTACAGCAGCATATACTAAGGTAATTCTTTTCAGCAGGCAAACCGAGAAGCCATCAAGTTCTGTGGTACTTAGAGTGGTTTCACATGGACAGTACAATACTAGGTAAGTTTTTTTTTTAATTGTGGAAAGCCTCAGTAGTCCTTTCATCATTCAGAAGTAATACGATTATTTGTTTTAGTCATGTCATGGAACTACCAGTGCCTGTGATGGCAGCAGCAAAGCTGGGTGATGGACAACTTGCTAGAGGGTAAGGCATTCTACAGAGCATCAGCACACACTGCCTTATTACAAGCTCTTTTGGCAACACTTTTCTTAATACCTTTCCGCCATCATTCTGACTAGCCTTCCCATTTCATTTAATCATTCTGATACAGTGAAACTATATATACCGAACAAGATAGGACCACCATGATGAGATGTAATAAAAATAAAATGTATTTTTCTTAACACAAAGATAAGCGCGTTTGCATGCCAACAAGCATGCTTCTTCACATCTTACAAAAACAGTTCACTATTACTTCCTATATATACTCTAATAACACATTCATTAAAAACACTTAAAAGCAATTAATTAATTAATCATGGATATGAAGAAACTGTCAGGAACCACCATGAAAAGTAAAAAACAGGTTTATTGAACGAGCGCTTTCACGCACACACAGGTGCGCTTCATCAGGTTACAAATCACATAAAACTGGTGCAGAATATATACACAAGACCACAATAATTAAACAATTAATCAACAGTTAATTATCTAATTAAAAGAACAACAATCATTCTATATTTAAAGAAACAAGTTCCAAGATCCATATAATATGAATCTTGGTGAGTGTCATTTCTAAGCCTGTATTAGAACGCTAACATTCAATAAAAGGCGTTTCATAACAAAATACAAAATACAACAGTGGTACTTGCATCAAGTATATTTAAAAACTATCATATAAGGTGCCAGTACATTATTTAAAATATTAACATGTTTTTTCATTCAGTACTGGCAAATTAAGGCATAAAAACGCCTATATCACATGTATTAAAACAACCCTACATCCTTTAAAATTGATATAATGGCAATATAAATGCAAAATATGCAAAATATTATATATGCACTTCTACCTTAAGCCTAAGCTTAAGCTTATACGCAAAATTTGCATATGTGCCATTCACTCTTCTCATAGTGCTTAACATCAAATATCACATGGCAATTTCAATTACAGAAACTCCAGCTTTTACTATCAATAGATAAATAGCTATAATAATAGTACATTTCAAAGACGCTATAACGCGTCATATTAGCACTATATATTCAATGCATATCTAATCAAAGAACGCATATAAACATAATTTATTGTTCTTATACCACTTGTATCAGACATTGTTTAGTGAATTCAGCTATAAAATCCAAGCTTTTATGAACATTCAACCACCACTGATGATCCAAATATATTGGTATATAAAATGGGCATATTGAAATTCAGTATATAGCAAAATTAAACATCTCATAGTGCTATATACTAATAGATTATATCACAAGCAGCAATTAACAATTCAAAGGCCTCAAATTATAAAATATATATTCATGATTTGCAAAACTTTAACCATAGGCGGAACAGCATAGCACAAACTTTATGATCAAATAAATACATCTGGGGGGGGGTGTCAGATGAATCAAATCCTATGGAACTAATCATATGGGAGTGAGTAATCTCATATAGATATGAAAAGGGACAATGAGAAAATATAATGATATATCAAGCAGTGCCATTTAAATATCAAACCGTGTATCACTATGATCCTAGCAGAGCAGGGCGTATACTGACCACTGTATTAAGACCTGGTGGAATATGGGCCTTTAGTTTCAATATCCATCTCAGTTCAAGCAACTCAATACTATTTAAGGTATCACCTTCTCTCTTGTTGGAATTTAATACTTGCAAAACCAGAAAGCTGAAACAATGTTGGGGTCTATCTTGACAGTGCACCGCTAGGGCATTAGCAGGGTTAGCCCTTCTAATGTCATAAACATGATTGTAGATACGATCCCTGAGACGGCGCGATGTCATCCCTACATAAAATCCATCGCATTGATTGCAAACTGCAAGATAGATAACACCCCTGGTGTTGCAGGTGGCATAAAAGGCAGGTTTGAATTCTATGTTTGTTCTTAAGATACTAGGAATTTGTATTTTATGGATATACCTACATAATGAACACTTGCTACATGCAAAAGTGCCAGTTTTTAAGTTTGCCCTTATATCAGTGATTGGTATATCCAATTTTTCTTTGCATAGTAATCTCTTTATATTTAGGCAGTTGGTAAATCTAAATGTAGGTTTCTTTCCTACTATTTGTGATAATCCGGGGTCTAGGGACAAAATCTTCCAGTTTCCCCTAATAATTTTAATTAGATTATCAACATCATTACTATATTTAATTTCATACGTTAGATCTTTATATTTCTCATTCTTATATTTAGCATAATGTACATTTGATAAATGATTGGGCATTTCAAAAAGAGTATTAATTGTGTCATTAATTAATTCAACTGGATAGCCTCTATCTATAAAATGCTGTTTTTGATCCTTTATTAGCTCCATGGCATCTAACTCATTACTACATATTCTAAGTATCCTTGTCATCTGGCCTTTTACAATATTGCGGAAAATATAGCGTGGATGTAAACTATCGTAATGTAGGATGCTATTTTTCCAACAAGATTTTCTAAATAAGGTAGTAGTTACATTGCCACAGTTATCCTTCTTAATGGTGATGTCCAAAAAGTTAGCATTAGTTAAAGAGCTCTCATAAGTAAAACTGAAGAAGGAAGTGGATGAATTCATATAGCTAATAAATTCCCTCAACAACTCAGTATTTCCATTCCATAACATTAAGACGTCATCCACGAACCGTCTATACAGGATGACGTTGGTAAATCTAGGATCATTAAATAGGTGTACCTTTTCCCATCTATGAACCACTAAATTCGCGTACGCATTGGCACAGGGAGTGCCCATTGCCACTCCCCATGTCTGTGCATACGCTTTATTATCAAACAAAAAGATATTGTTGTTAAGAACCAGATCTAATAGGCAACAGATATTCATAATTTCATTGCTCTCAATTGTACCAAGCTCAACCAGGTGAAACCTAATTGCGTCAAGACCATAGTCGTTAGGTATGCTGGTAAACAAATTCTTGATGTCTAAGGTGACCAGAAGAGTATTTTTATTTATGCTGTTAGTAACAGCATCTGTCTTCAGGTCATCAAGAAGTTCATATGAATTCTTTAAAATAGTAGGGACTTTTTTAACCATGTCTCCCAACTTAGATTGTATATACAAAGAGGCATTTTCAGTAACCCAGCGTTCACCTGACACTATGGGTCTTAGAGGGGGTGGATCTTCATTTTTATGGAGCTTGGGTAACCCCTTAATCACAGGAATTAAGGGTGACTCAATCATTAAGAAATCATACAAGATTTTGTCTATGCATCTGGTCATAAGTAGATCGTATATAGTGTCATGTACATAATTAATGGTTGATGTTATCTTACTCTTATCTATAAGTTTATATGCCTTATCATTGTTAAGCATATTATACATGAGTTCTTTGTAGAAGGAAGTGTCCATTGCAACAATCCCCCCTCCCTTATCAGCTGGTTTAAAGACCAGGTTCACATCATGACAAAGATTATCCAGGCAACATCTTTGTGCATAATTCAAATTAATAAATATACCTTTATGTTTATTCTGTTCATAATATAAATAGAACTCACTCTCACAAGCACGTAAGAAGCATTCGGCAGTTTGCGGTATTGGGGGCATAAAAGAACTTTTCCTCTTATACAATGCAGTTTTATAATCAAATTCGTTTGAAAGAGAACTATTCTTGAAAAACACTTTCAAAGACAATTTCCTAACAAACAAACGTAAGCCTATCAGCGTATCCGATAATATACTTCCCCTGGAGGGGATAAACGACAAACCTTTGTTCAAAACGAACTGTTCATCTAGAGAAAAAGTTCTCGATGTCAAGTTAAAGAACAGATTTTCTAGTTCCTTGCTCTCCTTCTCCGTTCTGGCGTTTCCGCTGACATTTTCCTTTTCATTCTCCCCCGACTTGCTGAGCGCTTGCGTGCTACATTCTTGTAGGGGAGAGGAAAATTTAAAGGTATCGGTGCCATAAATGAGTTGTTAGAATTGCTAGTCTTTGGTTTTGCACCCAAGTCAGCATTCAAACCCTGTTGATTACAAGGTAAAGAAATATTAGACTGACCAGATTCTCGAATGCCACTAGTCTGGCTATCAGTCATTGGCTGAGCTACCAAAAGTTCTACGGCCATGGTAGTAAGTTCATTATGCATCGCCTGTGTATTTTCAGATGCATTAGAAGATTGAATACCTTCTTGCTGATTAGTTTTAGGCCAAACAAAGATGCGACCTAGCTGGAAGTCCTGATAGTCGCGTCTTAGTTTTTTTAATTTGATTTGCTCTAATTTATTACTGTAAACAGCTAGTTGCTTATTCATGTTGTACACCTTAGACATACAAAAGTCAGCTGGATAGTTCGTTGTGAGGGACATATACTGTTCCTCCACTTTGGTTATAAGTTCAGCCTCAATAGGTGCAAAATAATCTATTAGTAAATGTAGATATTTATTGCCAAACTCAATATTAAGTTGTTGCCACTTTTGTAGCAACTCAGGATGGCTATCCCCATAGCTCGGCATGCACAATACCCTCATGCCGCGGGGGATAACCTTAAAGTGGAGACAAGCCTGTAGATGTCTCTTTTGCCAAATAAGTCTGTACAAGCGGTATAAATCATTCTCCAAGTTCCTTAATCGACCAAAAAAGTCATGCAGGTTTTCAATGCCACTATCTGTACTTATAGCAACATCACCTTTGATATCCAAACGCAGCAGCGGATTCTCCTTTTGATGGAGCAGGCTATTCCAACTATCGGTTCCCATTGTACCTGTTGGGTTATAGTCCAACTCGATATTCGGCATTTCCATCATGTAACAATCGGCAAAGCACAATAATAATAAAACTAGCAGCAAAAAACAAATGCCGATCATTCAAAGGCTCCTGTCACCATGAAGAACAAGCTGGATATGAAGAAACTGTCAGGAACCACCATGAAAAGTAAAAAACAGGTTTATTGAACGAGCGCTTTCACGCACACACAGGTGCGCTTCATCAGGTTACAAATCACATAAAACTGGTGCAGAATATATACACAAGACCACAATAATTAAACAATTAATCAACAGTTAATTATCTAGTTAAAAGAACAACAATCATTCTATATTTAAAGAAACAAGTTCCAAGATCCATATAATATGAATCTTGGTGAGTGTCATTTCTAAGCCTGTATTAGAACGCTAACATTCAATAAAAGGCGTTTCATAACAAAATACAAAATACAACAGTGGTACTTGCATCAAGTATATTTAAAAACTATCATATAAGGTGCCAGTACATTATTTAAAATATTAACATGTTTATTCATTCAGTACTGGCAAATTAAGGCATAAAAATGCCTATATCACATGTATTAAAACAACCCTACATCCTTTAAAATTGATATAATGGCAATATAAATGCAAAATATGCAAAATATTATATATGCACTTCTACCTTAAGCCTAAGCTTAAGCTTATACGCAAAATTTGCATATGTGCCATTCACTCTTCTCATAGTGCTTAACATCAAATATCACATGGCAATTTCAATTACAGAAACTCCAGCTTTTACTATCAATAGATAAATAGCTATAATAATAGTACATTTCAAAGACGCTATAACGCGTCATATTAGCACTATATATTCAATGCATATCTAATCAAAGAACGCATATAAACATAATTTATTGTTCTTATACCACTTGTATCAGACATTGTTTAGTGAATTCAGCTATAAAATCCAAGCTTTTATGAACATTCAACCACCACTGATGATCCAAATATATTGGTATATAAAATGGGCATATTGAAATTCAGTATATAGCAAAATTAAACATCTCATAGTGCTATATATAATGACATACTTGGCATGCAGTAGGCCGTTTTCCCACTTTTCATTCCTCACTGAAACTATTGCCATTACCTTCCATAGCACTGTATAACTGAACACGTTAATGGATGGATTTAGGAAGAATCCTTTAAATGGGAGGTCAGCACACTTGCAATGACTTTTCAAGCATGTTACTGCCAGCTTTGCTGTGATTATGTCATGCATAATTTATCACTGCTTTTGTGTTATGTAGGGAGCACTTTTTTGAGGGAAGAACTGTAGAGCTGCTTATATTGTTTGTAATGAAAAAGACAGCATCAGGCTGGCAACATCTCTGCACTTATTTTACTGAATAAACATGTGATTGCTTCAGTCATGTATTGTACAGCAGCATATACTAAGGTAATTCTTTTCAGCAGGCAAACCGAGAAGCCATCAAGTTCTGTGGTACTTAGAGTGGTTTCACATGGACAGTACAATACTAGGTAAGTTTTTTTTTTCAATTGTGGAAAGCCTCAGTAGTCCTTTCATCATTCAGAAGTAATACAATTATTTGTTTTAGTCATGTCATGGAACCACCAGTGCCTGTGATGGCAGCAGCAAAGCTGGGTGATGGACAACTTGCTAGAGGGTAAGGCATTCTACAGAGCATCAGCACACACTGCCTTATTACAAGCTCTTTTGGCAACACTTTTCTTAATACCTTTCCGCCATCATTCTGACTAGCCTTCCCATTTCATTTAATCATTCTGATACAATGAAACTATATATACCGAACAAGATACGACCACCATGATGAGATGTAATAAAAATAAAATGTATTTTTCTTAACACAAAGATAAGCGCGTTTGCATGCCAACAAGCATGCTTCTTCACATCTTACAAAACAGTTCACTATTACTTCCTATATATACTCTAATAACACATTCATTAAAAACACTTAAAAGCAATTAATTAATTAATCATCCTATTAAACTCTGGATGCAGCTTCAATCAAGTCATTTATGCATTTAGATATATATTAGCCATAAAACATCTACTATATCATGTCTTATAGCCAGATTTATTCAACAGCTCTAAGTTTATATAGCTATGCATTACATTAAATGTGCTAAACATGAACCACAAGGCATGAGACTGTATAAAAATACATATGAAAATACATATAAAAATATACATACATATATATAGAAATAAAAATAAAATAAAATAGAATAAAATAGAATAAAATATTATGAGATAAACTCTATTAGTGATGTATATATCTGTGTATATGTCCATATAAATATGAATGTAAACTATGCTTCATATAAAGAACAAAAATATAAATTATATATATATATATATATATATATATATATATATATATATATATATATATATTCCAAATTCTATTGAACTAAATTCATTTGCGTGATCGTGCATCTAACACTGGTTTGATACTCACAAAATTGTTTAAGCCTGGATATATATGTACACACAATTTAAATATCCAACATAACTCTATCAGTTCTAAATAATTCATTTTATCACCTCCTCTTTTATTGGCCATTACAATCTGTAGTACTCTAAAATTAAAATAATGATTTCTTTCAGTAACTACATGTTTTGCAAGTGCATTTTGTTGATTAGAATGTCTGATATCATATAAATGGTTATAAATCCTATCTTTGAGTCTCCTTGATGTAACCATTTATATGAAATCAGACTTTCTAATCAACAAAATGCACTTGCAAAACATGTAGTTACTGAAAGAAATCATTATTTTAATTTTAGAGTACTACAGATTGTAATGGCCAATAAAAGAGGAGGTGATAAAATGAATTATTTAGAACTGATAGAGTTATGTTGGATATTTAAATTGTGTGTACATATATATCCAGGCTTAAACAATTTTGTGAGTATCAAACCAGTGTTAGATGCACGATCACGCAAATGAATTTAGTTCAATAGAATTTGGAATATATATATATATATATATATATATATATATATATATAATTTATATTTTTGTTCTTTATATGAAGCATAGTTTACATTCATATTTATATGGACATATACACAGATATATACATCACTAATAGAGTTTATCTCATAATATTTTATTCTATTTTATTTTTATTTCTATATATATGTATGTATGTATATTTTTATATGTATTTTCATATGTATTTTTATACAGTCTCATGCCTTGTGGTTCATGTTTAGCACATTTAATGTACTGCATAGCCATATAAACTTAGAGCTGTTGAATAAATCTGGCTATAAGACATGATATAGTAGATGTTTTATGGCTCATATATATCTAAATGCATAAATTACTTGATTGAAGCCGCATCCAGAGTTTAATAGGATGATTAATTAATTAATTGCTTTTAAGTGTTTCTAATGAATGTGTTGTTGGAGTATATATAGGAAGTAATAGTGAACTGTTTTTGTAAGATCTGAAGAAGCGTGCTTGTTGGCATGCAAAAGTGCTTAACTTTGTGTTAAGAAGAATAAATTTTATTTTTATTGCATCTCATCGTGGTGGTCCTATCTTGTTCATTATTTATATTGCTGTTTCTTTCTTGATTTGGACCTTTGGGCCACAGTTGTACCTCTTTACTACTATACAGTGAAACTACCGATGAGAAGAATTGTACAACTGGATGTTCCTGAAGATTCAGCTACAGGTCCTCAAGGTCCAAATATCTTTCTTCCAGCTGAGTCTGTGAGTCACGAATCAGTAGCTGTTACTCAATCTGGAAGTCCTGAATGTAAGGAGGCCTGTGCCACAGACAGTATTGGTGACACGATTGAGGTGGAGACCAAGACACGATTTGATAAAAGGAAGTGCGATATTCTCAAGCAAGATGCTCTTCAATCAAGTGCTGTGACAGTGGACTACACAAGTACAGCAGCAGGACATGTGCAACTCTTCAAACATTCTAACACCTGCACTGCAGTTTGTAACAGCATGAATGATGCCATAAAAGATTATAAAAAAACAAAAACTGAGGAACATGAATAAGGAAACAATAGGAGGAGTCCTTTATTAAAAATCTTTATTAGGACTTTCATCCACTAACCGCTGGCGAACTTCATCAAATGATCATCTTGACCGTGCGGTGTCTACCCCGGGAAGGTTTTGAGTTCCCTAAGCATTTTATGGGTTATTCTGGAATCCAGAAAAACAGAAGATTCTGTCTAAAACTTCTACATGAATTCCAGTTTGCACAGTATTCACAGAGTTTGGGTGGAGTCCTCCTTGGTCCATGCTTTGTCTTCAACACAGCTATAGAGTGTGTGCTGGTCTCCACACCTATGACTGATTGGTCTAATGCAGGAAGATTCTTGAACAACATAGCAAGTCAAAGGACCATGGACATGCACTTGAAAAGTCAGAGGCATTTCTAGAAGTATGCTCTGGCCAACTGCAAACTGCTTATCAGTGCAATGCACAGAAAGATAAGTAGTTGCAAGAATGCACACTTCATGCCTTAAGATGTATCATATGGGTAATTCTTCTCTGTGAATGCCAGAATTTGCCACTCTGTGGAAAAGTGACTTGCACAGGAAACTTTAAAGCATTGCATGAATGTATGGCAGAACCGGACTCTGTACTCTCCAATCATTTAAAAGAGGCTCCATGAAATGCACTATACACTTCAGCACAAATTCAAAATGAAATTATTAATCTTATTTGGTTACAGATCCAGAGAAAAAAAATTAAGTAGATTTAAAGACGCAAAGTTCTTCAGTTTAATTGCTGATGGAACAACTGACATCTCCCATAAGGAGCAAGTGATTTTGGCTCTATGTTATGTCCATACAAATGATGGAAATGCAGAAGTCCTTAAAGACTTCATTGAATTTGTGGAAGCACATGGCATCACAGGAAAAGCCTTAGCTGACCTCTTTCTACAGAGACTCACAGCATGGGGTCTGGACAAGGAGCTATTGTGAGGACAAGGCTATGACTGAGGAAGCAATGCATTTGGCCATTTTAATGGTGTGCAGGCAAGAATTTGAGTCCTGTTTCCAGAAGCTGTGTATGCTGCCTGTAAAGTGCACAAACTCAACACTGCCATAGTTCATTCTTGTGCATGTGTGATATGGCAGCCATTCTTGACAGCTATAAGAAAATAATTGCAATGCTAAATTCATCTGCTAAATGTTGCAATGAGTATTTAGTCCACCTTAAGGAATTCACACGGTTCCTATGTGAGGATGAAGATGACAGAAGTACCTCACATAAGGCACCTAGTAACACCCAGTGGGTGAGTCTGGCTGATTGCCTGCACAGCTTCAGGTATAAATGACATTTGTCACCACTTTAGAGAGTATTGCTGAATATGACAAAGATGCTGACAGATATCTGTTCTCTATCACAAGATTCAATTTCATTGTAGCTCTGGTCACAGTGGCGTCTGCACTTGATATGATTAAACCACTTCATCTGTACCTGCAGCAGGGACAGATTGGCTTGTCACTGACACTCTTCAAGCAATGGGATCAAATGCTGACAGTTCTTTTTCAGAGTTGTATGAAGAAGTACAGCTGGCAGCCAGAGTCATAGTAGAATAAAGTGTTTTAAGGGTCTGTGGAAGGCAGATGCAAAGAAGCAACATTGGTGCTGCTGACTCAGATGAGTACTATTGAAAGAACATGTTCATTCCATTTCTGGCTCACGTCATCGGTGAAATAAAAGACCAACTTATAGAATGCCACCCACTTTTCATTGCACAGTATCTGGTACCATCCATGCCGCATGCTTTGGAAGAAGGTGAGAAATTACAAAAGCTCTAAAAACCTTAACTTCTGATAACTATAACTATAACATTGTAGGGTTCATGTGGGAGTGAACAATTTGAGACATAGAACCCTAAGGGATAAGCAGAGAAACATGCATGTGACAAATGCAGGTAAATATTAATAAGTCTTGAGTTTAATTATTCCTTCACCTTGAGTGATGCCTAGATATAGAGACAAGATAATTGGCTGCAATAATTAATTAAATAGCTGGTGTCATTCATGAGAAATCCAGTATGTGTCAGCATAGGAAGAGATGCTCAACAGTCCAGATTGCTTTGTTAAGGATGGCATATGCATCTGGTTTCAAAGCTTCTGCATACTCCTGTGGCTTTTTAGGCAGAGTTCCATTGCTAGACATTCCAAAGTAACCAAAGTAAAAGTCCTGAAATAAGATTACATTAAAGTGTCTCTCCTCAATGCCAGAAGTGTAAATAATAATAAATAATAAATTGCCTGATCTTAATCATCTGCATTTGAAAAATGTTCATATCTGCATAGTTGATAAAATTTGGTTTAAACATAAAGAAAGCATTCCTCCTTTACTAAGGTTTTGTGCATTCTTTGTCTTTAAACCCAAAGATAATGGTGGATAAGTGTCCAGATTTGTTAAGCACAGATAGGAAAACAAACCTACCATAGAGTTTGTGACCTAAGTTTTACAAATATCCATATCTCTCAACTGTCCAGATTTTCACAGAATATCCAGATTTTTGAGTAATATTTGTGGTATGTCCAACATAAAATTTAGCATTTCTGGCAAATTGTTGAAGACTGAAGTCAGAAAAATAATGATATCCATTCAAGTTTCAGACTTCACACCCTTAGGAATATTTATGTTCATGGAAAATCCATTATTTTGTCAACATTCTAAATTTGTAAAAGCAATACTTAAAAATTGCCCTTATTTGGGGCCTTTATCTCTCCATTACTTATGGCTTTGTCCAGATTTTTTCCTCTAAAAGATTGAGTGGTATGGATATGGCTGCTTCTTGCACTCCTCCTCTGATATCTCCTACCCAGTGAAGTTTGACTCTAAACTTATGACCTTCTACTTTAAACTCCCAAAAGCACCTAGAGCAAACCACACTGAATTTAAGGACTACAAATGTGTCAACACCAACCTACTCTAGGATGAAAAAGAAAAAAAATACTTATGGCTGCACCTCCCATGACCTTACTATAGCAACAAGCTGCACTGAAGAGTTCCAAACTTATTTAGAAAAATGCATAGAGCAAGCAGTCCCTACCATAAATAGGTATCATGGGAAATTAAAAAAAGAAATCACCCTGGTTGCCCTTCTTCATAAATAAACTATACAACAAAATGAACAAACGAATGAATAAACAAATAAAAAAATAAATAAATTGATACACATTGAAGGTTTTTTGAAAAGGCAATTTTCTCCATCATCCCCAAAGTTTTAGCAAATTTACTTTACTTTCCTTGTATTTTCCATACTTTGTACAGTCACACAAATTTTCAAAAATATACTCTTATAAGCCTTTTGATTGAGCAGACTAGCTATCATCCATGAAATGTATGATTGCCTCACCTAAATTGTTCTGTCATCATTCCTCTGCTAACTCAGCGGGCTACTCATCTTCATCTCCTGGCAGACCCATGAAGTACTTTAGGTCACCTGGCAATTGTCTATTGATAAAATTAAAGAGATAGCCAAGTGTCTTATAGTGAATCCCCCTCTGTTTTACTACTTTTCTGGTGGAAAATCATTTATGGACTTGGCTTTAATTGCTGCCTTAGGTAGAACCATTGAGTGATTTGGATCATTTGGAAATTATTCATACATAATATTAAAGAAATGGACAAGTGCATGCTGCTGCTGCGGCTGCTGTTGATGATGATGATGAATTGTTCCTGCCACTCTTACTACCTTCTCAGTAGCAAACCATCTCTAAACTAACTTGTAATTGCTCCCCTAGGGAGGCCCTTTGACTGCCTAGCTCCATTACCCTGCTGACTCAGTAGGCTACTCAACCTTATTCCCTGGCAGACTCACTGTGTGCCTTGGGGTCAACTGGCAATTGTCAAGTCATAAAATTAAAGAAACAGACAAGTGCCTGATAGTAAATTACCTCCCTCTCCCCCATGCTTACCCTCTCTTCAGAGGAAAACCATCTGTGGACTTACTTCTAATTGATGTCATAGAGTCTGGAGTCAGAGCTACTCTAGAGTTGACTTTCATCTAACAGATGAAACATAGAATGTATGCTCATGCATTTTTGGTACTGAACTAGACAGTGGTTTAAATGAAATTACTTTTGAGTCAGGAAAAGTCTAGATTTTTTTAAACTGTACAACTCTGAGCCCCGTAATCATTTCTTAGTTATGTAAGTAAAAGAATAATATAAGCCATATCATAACTTGAATAATACCTGGAAATCAGTTTAAAGCATTTTCTTACAGTTAAACTTACCTTTACTGCATTTTTGAGTGCATTGTTCCACAAACCAAAACACACTAACCTGCTGCAGTTCCACTCGGTGCATATTCTATGCTCAGTTTCTGTGACTGCTGCCCCCACCTAGACTTTCCTTATGATACCCATGTTCATGTATTTACTTTCAAATGCAGTTCTCCTGACATCTGGTCTATTCTAGATGTAAAATTGGTAATCGCTCTGAATCAACACAAGCACAGGATCTGATACTTTATATTGCACTTACACAGTTCTATTTGGCCTATCCCCTGATCTAACAGGCTGCTCAAACTTATCTCCTGGTAGAGATGCATATCTTAGAGATATAACTTTGCTGAAAGTTTTCTGGAATTGAGCACTGTACTTATTTTATAAGTATATAATTATCTTGCATGTGCTTACAGCAATGGACTGCTAAAACTGTGTGGAATTCTATAGCTCCCACACCTGTTGTGTTATACATATAGATTTATAGTTTTGGCTGTAGGTACAGGTTCTAGGCATGTGAATGATTAATGCTGTCAGTTCTTTCTCAGGCAGCTAATGCTATTTTGTATGAGACTAATATTGTATCAGTGTCTACTGCATCAGTGCATTTAGGAAGTAATGTCGATAGGTATACATCCTTTACTGAACTTGTCTCTCTCAAACTCAATCTCATAAAATACTGCTGCTATCACAGTTCCCTTAACTTTGTCCTAAACGTATCTATACTTTCATCTGCACTATATCTCATATCTATCTCCCTATTGATCTGAATTGCTTCCTATCACAATTATCTTATGTACTTCTGTTTTCTTGAACTCCTGATTTGTTTTCCAACACTACTGCAAAGGCTTTCTTCTGTATTTCTCATTGGCATTTTACTCTCCAATAGAACAGTCCCAGCTATTCCTAACAAACCTCCAGTGTCACTACTCCTGTTACTTGCTGTCTCTGCTAGTGTCTTCTGTCTTCTCCTTTATCATACTAGTGTTTACACACATCCTGTGCTAGATACTCACAAGATCCTGATAACGAATCTTCCTTGCCACTCTCACTACCTTCTCAGTGGAAAACCACCTCTGGTCTTGCTTCTATTTTCTGCCACAGATAGTGTGTCTATTCTAGAGTAGACGTTCATCTAAGGGATGGAACATCACATGAATTTTAATGTATTTTATAGTACTGGACTGTCCTGTGGGTTTGAGATTACAGTGATTTTCTCAAAAACCCTTTCATAGTTATGCAAGTCAAAGTTTAAAATACTTCAAGTATAGTATTTGGAAAATTAGTTTAAGTAATTTTATTAAGGTTACCTTATCTTTAGATGTGTCATTGGTTCCATTTAGTCTGTATTCCTAAATGTTCTGTTTCACATGCTGAACCACACTGATTGGCTCCTATTAGACTCAGTGTGCATGAGCCCATTGATTGACTATACTCAGATTCAGTGATTGGTGGCCTGCTTCACTCCCTTACCAGCTCCAATTTCCAGCCACCCCCTCCCTGGTCACTACTCTTAGGTGCCTCTATCCAATCCCACCTTTTTTCGCTTTATAACCTCCCTTAAAGGATGCATCACAGGTACACCTGAATCATTTTCTAATCTAGACTTGTTTCTTACTGTCTCTGTATCTAAGAGCAAAGCACCACTTTATCCTACATTTCCCCTTTCTCTTCTAATTGCAATGCTTTTCATCTTTATATCTACCCTCCTGCTAATCTGAATGTTCTATCCTATCCTAGCCTGTCTTAACTCTTACTATTCCTAAAAATATAATTATATATTCCTATAACTGATATTCTCAGCTCCACTGTAGGTGATTGAGGTGAAATTCCTCAAGCATCAGTTGCTCACATGAAAAAAACACACAAAAAAACCCACCAAAGAACATAATCTTGATTGCTGTTTTTCACAATAAATCATTGCTAGTGTGATTTCTAAGGTGGGCCAGCAATGATTCACTTCTTTTGGGAGATTTTTCCCTTCTTTAAGTTGGTACAACTATGGAGTTAATATATAGAAGTTTTGAGGGTGTATGGAGCTTGTCCCCACATCAGGGGGAACAGGAGGTTTGCTCCACCTTGCAAAAAACAATTTTTCACCCTTCTGTATTTTGGACATTATGTTTTACTGTTTCCAGTGCTTGCAATTGTGGAAATATGTGTTTTATTTTGTGAATTGCAATGCTTCTCTGCTTCCTGTGTACCTTCCTTTTAATCTGTCTTTAAAAAGCTCTTCCAGGTATGTCACTTATTGTAGTCTACTAAACATTTCACAATTCCCTCATGATGCAGACCTCCTCAGCATTGTTGACATTTTAGTCAATCTTTTTAAAATTAACCTGAAGAAATGTTGCTGTATTATAACACTCAACATCCCCTAACAATAACCATTCTACAGCTGAAGACATTCTTTCATTGGCAGCATCTAACATCACCCAAAAAACTTTCACCTTCAGTGGCTTTAATGATGACTGGACTGTCATTCCCTCCAGTACAGCTCTTTTGAGTGTGTACCTTTAACTCCCAGTGGTTGTGACTTGAGCCTTTAAAAATTAAGTTATCACCTTATAGTTCTAACAAATACTAATTGAAAGAGGTCAAATATCAATACAATTGTGTTTGCCATCATGTATGCTTTAAGATAAAATATTCTGATATCTTTTATGTAGCATGGTTTTAGAATTATTAATACAAATATGACTAGCAATATTTCACGCCTAGAGGTGCAGCATGAGGTGACTGTAGAAACACCTAGAGGCAAATGCCGAAATTAGATATTTGCATAAAAAAAATTAATAAAAATATAATGGATTAATAAGACATTATTCTTAAACCTCAAGCAAGTCTGTAAACTTGAAGTATAGGCACCTGTATATTCACTGGTGGTCAAGATCGAGTACCTTAAGCAGCAAGTGCCCAAACTGTATCATGCAAGCCTGCAGAATGATGATCATTATTTTCAGTAGGAAATCACCACCAATGGGATTTCTTTGTTTTTTCAGATATCTCCTGGTATCTCTATAAGTGACTGAAGTGAAATGTTCCAAGTGCCAGGTGCCCAAAGCATAAGATGCCAAGGAACGCATTGCTAATTACTGTTTTCCAAATGAAATCACTACTGTATGATTTCTAAGAATGCGCCAACAGTTATTCTCTTCTTTTATATAAAATAGTGCTTCTCCAAGGTGACTGCATCCCCTTTGCTCTCACATTTGGGGGTTGTAAACCTACATGGTATATCGTTATACATATGATCACTTAGACTATACCACTTCAGAGAAAAATGTGAAGCTTGTCTGCCTTTCTTCAGAGGGGGTCTATATTACAAGCTTGAAAGCTTAAAAGACTGAATGCTCTTTTATCGAGCTAAAAACATCGACACCAGTAAAGAGCAAAGACAAGAAACAGCGATTTTTTCCCAAAGAAATAAAATCGCTGCTCCACAATAAACAAAAAAACAAACATAAAAAAATCAACTGCAAACACAAAATAAAATGAGGGGGCTTCGCACCCCCCTACTTAAATATACCAACTCCAAGATCGCACCACAGTGGAGAAAATGGCAAATTCCCAAAAACAACCCAGTGATTTTTTTTCCCTAGGGAAAAAAAAATCTCTGTTCCGTGTCTTCGCTCTTTAGTGGTGTCGATGTTTACAGCTTGATAAAAGAGCGTTCACTCTTTTAAGCTTTCCAGCATTTAATATAGACCCTTCAGAGGTTGGGTGACCTTGGAAGCAATATTAGGGATGCAACTCCTCCAAAAAAATTTGCTCACAAGCTGTCTTCTTTACGTATGCCAGAACATACTCATGAATGGTATGCAGGTAACAGTGTCCAGAGGGCTGGAAAGAGAAAGTAGACACAATGTATATTTCTTCATAGTATATAAGTATATAAGAATTTCTGTGATGAAGATACCATGAAATTCTTAGGGCATTGACAACCAGTAATATTGAAGCACTCCTGTCAACTTTATAGTTATAATACAGGTCATACTAGACTTTAATGTGAAATATTGTTGAAGAAGAAATAATAAACTGTTCTTTCACATTTTTTGCAGACTTCAGCACTTTTCTTTTGCTTTATTCTAAGATGGCTGCACTCCTCACTAGAATGCATGTAAGAGGAACAACTGTCAGCAGAGTACTTTAAGCAAAAATGCAAATACTCAGAAGTGACAACAGTTTGGTGTTGATTAGTGATGTACTCGTTTATAAGATATGTAAATGAGGCCTGTAGGAGAGTGATCCAAGTCTAAAGAGTATACTGTGTTGTAAATTCAGTACCTTAACAACAACACCATGCTACCAGCTCAACAATATTGCAAGAATAAACAGCACACCTCATTATCAGAGCAACATTTACAGGAATGGCTGATTACAGAATGCAGATCAGTCTAGGCATGAAAGAAGAAGCACATGTAATCTGATCATATGAAAAGAGCAGTTATATTTTTAAAACCCCACAACTCTCTTACCTTTATACATTAATGAAGTCAATGTTATGTTTAGTTTTATTTATTTATTTAAAAGTAGAAGGAACTTGCTTGCATTAATAAGATCAGGTTTGTTGACAGAGCTTTTTGAGATAATATTAAAAGAGGACAAAGACAAGCACAGGCAGAGGGTGCTTGCCCTTGGTAAGGAAACTCCGTTTCCAGAGCGACAGCTCTACAGAAAAGAAGCAACAACCTTGGAGAAGAAGCTGGAAAATATTCTTGTTAGAAGGAATCCACAGATAGCCCTATCAGAAAGTGTTTCCCAACAATATATGGCCAAACTAAAGGTACTTTTATGTTTTAGTTAAAAACACACTTTAGTTTGCTGGGAAGATCCCATTTATTTGTACCTATACATTACAAAATGTACTATTTGGTATAAAAAACAATGGTGTCAGCTCTATTAATCTTCCACATTGGTGAAGAATGTAGATATTGTGGCCCCATGTATTACCTATTGCTGCCAACATGATACTAATATCCCTAAGAGAGAGAAACAGAACAAAATAGAGTCTTGCAGTGTGCTAGTATTTTTTGTGCACCTGTATGTGGATCCTTGAGACAGTATGATCACAGTAGAACAGCTAATACAGACCACAGGGATGGTAGCAGAAGGGATGGTCACCATAGTCAATTCCATGGCTGGGTCAAGGGCGGTCTCAGTATTAAAAAAAGAAAGACTGTTATGCTATGAAATCATGTATAAATATCAGTTTGTAGCAAATTTTATGGCAAATTAGGGTAACAAAAAAGTAACAGCTGTGTGCATATTATGTTACAATTGAGGCAAGGTATCACATGGCTAGACTTTGTATGAGTAATAGTAACATTGTTAAGCTTCTGAAAACTATAACCCGCAAAAAGCATTCCACTAATGATGTTTTACATCTAGAATGTGATAAAGTACTTTCTAGAATGATCAAAACTACATTTTGTTACTGTGAAATTGCCAAGTTAATTAATTTCAGTGTCTTAATTGTAGAGACCTGCAAGGACTATTAGACTCAGTATATTAACACTTATAAAAGCGCAGTATGCATGTAAGAAGAGAAATGCTATTACTATCAAAGCTTTAGAGGTGGTATGCATATGTGATGATAAGAAATAGTATCCTATCATTGAGAAAGATGTACAAACTGGGTTTTGAAAAGTAGTCTACCTAATTGATGTTGTTCTCAAAAATTCTCCCTACCTTAAAAACTTGTGATGGCAGTGAGAAAAGGGTATCTCTCTTTCTGAGAGACCACTTTATCTGTGTGGTGAGGGAAGCAAGCAAGTGAATATGCCTAAAGATGTATCTCTGCCTAATCTAGAATATGGGAGTGCTGCAACTTCCAGATACATTTTAGAGTATATAAATCCAACAAAGATAAAGACATAATGCTAGGAACCCTTAAAGGTAGAAAAATGTGGCTGTGAATGCAAAAAAAAACAGCAAAAGAAATGGACTTGCAAACTAAATTACTGCAGCTTGGAAGTGTCAAAAGGAAGGGAGCAGAAGGGTCTATGCAGTGTGAAATGTTGCACAGCAGGGAGTTGAATGACTAGCAGAGAAGAAAAGTGGATACGTAACTATACTTATGGTAGAGATAAGAGCTTCATTAATACCAGTGACAATAATATGTCACCACCCTGTAATCACTAAATCTAGTAATGGGTTTAAAATAAAATTCTGAATGAGCATGTTTTGGGGAGCAGGGAAGTGGTAATAGTAGGAAAGGAACACTTACATGCATTATGCCTTGTTGTGTTGTCTAAGTAATTTTCAGAGTATGTAAGCATAGCTGGACTGGATCTTCAAGGACAACACCGGAGTGCAGAGAGAAAACAGGAATCAAGAATATGGCATTCATGTATATGTGTGTGTGTGTGTGTGTGTGTGTGTGTGTGTGTGTGTGTGTGTGTGTGTGTGTGTGTGTGTGTGTGTGTGTGTCTTTGTGAAATGTATAACTTCAGATGAATTAAAACTTTCTATCAAGTTAAAACTCAAAGACCCAGAAATGGAGAAGAGAATTTTAAGCAGCAGATGGGTGTTAAGAAGGAGAGATGTAACTGTCATACTGCCAGCCCAACTAGCGAAAATGTTGTAAATAATTTGATGTCATTGTGAATATTGATATGATTTATACAGAACTGTGTGTAAAGTACTGAGCTAAAATGTAACCACAGTGTGCCCTATTGGAATAGAACAGGAATGTACCGCACTATTGTGACCATTTAGATGTATATTTTTAATGGAAACCGGAATACACACAGGTGATTAACTTGAAAAAAATTTTCAGAGAAAATAGTTGAAATTAAATTGTTTTTATAATTGCTGGGCCATAAACAGAAAATTATATATCTCAGTTTAAGTGCAGTAGCAGGCACAATGTCTAGAGCTGGAAGTATTTTGTATTGTCTTGAAAGAGAAGTAATTGCGAGGTTTGAGAGGTAGAAGTGTTTTATGTTTTTTTTGACTTCCAGGATCTACAAAGATCTGAGAGGTATGCATTTTTCACAAGGACATGTTAAATTCTGTTAGTCCTAACAATGGAGGTTTAGCTTAGGAACTAAAGTCAGGTGACAAAAAGTGATATCATCCAAGCTAACCCAGCAGTAATATTTGATATTAGTTTAAGAACTCTCTCAGAGAGAGACTGTGCATTTTATATTTTGTCTTTGACCTAACAACATCAGCTGGAAACATCCACTCATCTTCTGCACTTGCCTTGCTCTAAGTAAGTTCTAGGGCTTAGTGACTCTTAGATTCAGACATAAATATAGCAAAATGTAGCTTAAATGTTTTCTTTATTTATTTGAGACTGTCCTGCAATATAGTCTTTCGGCTTTTATCGGTTAGGGGTCGCCACAGCGGAACTCCCATCTTCTAATGATTGGCAGTGGACTTTTATGGTGCCGTGTTGCCAGCCCAATGCCCAACCTTCAAAGAAGGCATGCCCATTCACGCACGCACCTACCTGGATGTCTTTAACATCACTCAACCACGGGGAGGACATACAGACTCCACACAGAAGACACTCCAGCCGAGAATCGAACAGGAGAACATCTTGCTGTGAGGTGACAACGCTAACCGCTGCACCAGCACGGCCTTATGGTGAGACTGTCCTGCAATGCTGTTCTAAATATTTCCTGTGATTTTTGAACTCTGATATAACTGATTACTTACTGAATATTGTCTTGTTTGTTTATTGCTATTAAATATATTTAAATCTTTTAATTGTGGCTGATCTGTTTAGAGATATTTAAGCTCTTAGAGTACTTGCATATCTATTTGGTGACACTGTACAGGCCACTCCTAAATAGCCTTGCTCTTGGTCAGGCTACCATTTGGATTGATAGTAATATTACACAGTAGGATTGGGCACCCTTTGTTAAGGGCCTTAAAGTAGTTGATAAGTAGTAGCTGTTGGCAGTGGAAACTACCTTATAGTCTGTGCATAAGAGGGCATAGCTAATAAACCTGTGCCTTCCTAGGTGTGTGTGTGTGTGTGTGTGTGTGTGTGTGTGTGTGTGTGTGTGTGTGTGTGTGTGTGTGTGTGTGTGTGTGTGTGTGTGTGTGTGTTTGTCTATAAATCAAATCTCCAGGAGTGTGTGTGTCAGCTACTTGGGCAGGGTCACAAAGCACTGGTTGGACAGAGAGGGTACTGAAGGTCTTAGCTTGGTCACTCAGCTGATCTCAACTTTATAACTATGCCAGTGGGGAGTCTTATTGTGAATCTGGAGAAAGAGGGAGAAACCAGCCTCAGACTGACTGCGATCTCTGTGTGCTCTTAAGGGAAATTGCACTTTACTGTGTATGTACTTGTCATCCTGCCAGTGTGTACATTCCCCACTGTTGCCATTGGTGAGGATTGAGGCTCCTTGATTACTGGGCCAGTGCTGGTGTGTCACAATAACAATAAAATAGATTTTTCCAGGTAATTAAAGAGGAAGAAACAGTTTCTAGTCGGAGTTCTAAATCCAGTTCTATCAATGTAAGACAAAAACCTTAGTTAAAGAAGGAAGAACTCTAGACAACATGGGTCTGTAAGGAAGAAAAAAAATTAAAACTAAACATGAATCTTTTTAGTGAGTAAGCAAGAAAGAGAAGAGAAGAAATTTGACATAGCAACCCAGAGAAGAAAGAGAAACTGAGATAGTAGTTTTCAGTCATTTTGAGACAAAGAATGAGACAAGAAAAGGGAGAGTGGTATATTCTAAGGGGCAAGATAACAGTGAAGAGATTCCTAATGATAATCATGCTCAGTCCAAATTCAGGAACTCTAAGAAAAGGGATGAGGGTTCTTTAGATTAAGTTAATAAAGAAAGGGAACAAGACGCATCAGATAAAGCAGAGACATCAGTAGTCACTAAAGAATACTTATACGAGCTGTCTTTTCTAGAAGAAGAGTTGGAAACTGAGTCCCCAGTGTCTGCACTGGTAAGGGAGGAGGCAGTGCCTTGTACCTCACACTTGGCTGACCTTGAGGAAATCTCAGAGTAAGCAGACCTTCAGGTAGGCTGGCTGAATTTTAAAAAGGCATAATGGGAAAATAATACTTATAGCAGAACCGGGAAAAATACAAACAGGGTTGCAGGGAAAGCTGAACAAGATATGTTGACTTCTTACACACACTTTGAGTTACAAAATGGCCTGTTATACATAGTTAGGATAATAATGAATTAGTACACCAACTATTGGTACCCATGCCTTTCAGAAATCTAATGACGAGATCAGAAAATAGCCATGTACTGTGTGGATGCCACGAAGTGGACAAGACTAAAGATCAGAATAATGAAGAAACTGAAAACTTCTGTGCTAGATCCCCTGAGTGCCAGGAGACCATCCCTCAACTAGGTTTTAAAAATACTTTGGTGCCATTGCCCATCACAGAGATGGCATTCAAACATACTGCAATGGATATTGTGGAGCCATTGGTAAAATCTAGCAATGGATTTTAGTGCCTTTTTATTACATTATATTAAACAATGAGAATAAATTCCCTGAATCCATGCCATTAGGTAAACCCATTCCTAAATCTATAGCAGAGAAACTAATTTCATTTTTTTCTGGACACAGATACAAAATAAAGTAATTAGTGATCACAGGGCCCTCTTTATGTCTAGACTAATGTACCAACAGTGGCAATGTTTTAAAGTCAAGCAACTAAAAAGGTTAGTGTAACATCCCCTGACACATTGATTGGCAGACCAGTTAACCCAAATGGAAAAGTCCATGTTAAGAAATGTTAATGAAGAGTATAGCAAAAACTGGGACCAATTAATACTGTACCTCCTATTTACTATTAGAGAAGTTCCACAAGGCTCAAACAGGTTCAGTCATTTTGAATTATTATATGGCAGACAACCTTGGAGACTATTAGATATTCTCAAAAAGACTAGGAGGAATAAAAGGCCCATTTACAAGTATCTTACAACACCTAAACCAGCTTTCAAGACAAGCTGAATGTAATGACGTCCAAACTACTGAAACACAAGTGTAGAGCTCAAGTTACCCAGCAATGAGAGCAGCTGTTAGTTTTGGTCTCCTCAGCAGAGAACATAAAGTTACATCCATGCATCCTCAACCCCTTTTTCCATTTTGCACATGGGGGTCGGGTGTCACTTCAACAGTGACAGTCATCTAGAGCCAAGGTTTACACTGCCGTGTGGCTAGCCCTGCTGCGATAGTTCATTCATACTACTCATTCACACACACACACACACACACACACACACACACACACACACACACACACACACACACACACACACACACACACACACACACACACTCTCACCTATGGCCAGTTTAGAGTGTCCAATCTGCCTGCCTACTACTGTATGTCTTTAGAATGTGGGAAGAAATCGAAGCACCCAGAGGAAACCCACATGACCGCAGGTAGGACATGAAGACTCCACACAGAAAGCACCCCAGCTGAGAATCGAACTGGAGAACCTCTTGCTGTGAGGCAACATAAAGGTTAAATGGCTGGGAACATTTCAAATAACAGATAAAATAAATGAAATAATGTCTATCTATTGGCTGCTGTTTTGGAGAATGACAATATTCTTAAACCGAATGACTGAAACAACTATCAGCAAACATCGGAAGAATTTTTTTTTACAGATACAAATCCACACACAAATGTGGGAGGAATAACCTCACATCTCCCAAATATATATATTACCTACTATGAGATCACTCAACAGTGAAGAAAAAATAAAATTCCATTGCCACTGAAGTCATTTTAATAAGATAAACTCATTCTGCTGGCATTCACTGAAATGGTTATTGATAGACTGGCATGCCCTCAAATAAAGCTAGATAAGCTACAGAATTAATTTGCTCTTTGTTGGTCAGTATACTCTTTTCAGGGAAGTCCCAAGGTGTTATTCATACTGACAAAGGCAAATTTAGCCATGACATCAGGGAACTTTCCCATTTCCTTCTTCAAAAAGTGGTGTGTGTGTGTGTGTGTGTGTGTGTGTGTGTGTGTGTGTGTGTGTGTGTGTGTGTGTGTGTGTGTGTGTGTGTGTGTGTGTGTGTGTGTGTGTGTGTGTGTGTATTTATGCAGGTTTATATACCTATGTGAACTTCAATACATTCCCTTGTCTTTTTCTCTGCCAGGCAGAGTTGTCCTTTGTTTGCTAATAAGTAATATGTGTGTGTGTGTATATATATATATAAAGATATACATCATACTGTATGTATATCTATGTGTGTTTATATATGCAAACTCATTTTACTATATATATATATATATATATATATATATATATATATATATATATATATATATATATATATATATATATATATATATATATTGCAAACTGATGTGGTGATGTGTAAAAACAAGGGTCATTCTAAATATAACAGAATAAGTTATATTACTGAACAAATTTTGGAACTAACATTCATAACAAAAAAATCATAAAATTTGTAGAATTGTCTATTAACATGTGTTGAGTAGGGGTATTTCTAATGTCAGACAGCCACATATGTTTATAAATACATCATACTTCACATATGTTAATATCTATGTGTGTTTATATATGCAAACTCATTTTACTTTAGTAAAAATTATTTTACAGTGTCACTTGAAAAGGCATGTTGATACTACATTTAGATTAATCTCTCTCTCTCTGTATTTATATATATATATATATATATATATATATATATATATATATATATATATACATACACACACACAGACACACACACACACACACACACACACACACACACACGTTTGTATGTTGTACGTGTGTGAGGGTATAGCTGGAAAAGGAATACTGAGGTGTGATTCATCACTAGAATATCATACAATAAAGTTGGGACCTATTACTTTGTTCATTTCAAAAAATAAAATTAAAAAGACTATCAATGTATGGCAGATTTCAGTCTACCAAACACAGTGTTGTAACTACTAGACTTTATTTCATACAAGTCTGCAGTTTTGCTATACAGCAACATTACTTATACAAACTAAAATTATTGAGGGAAAAAGTAATTAAATTCTGTTGTTAACCAGCTACTTCTTGAACAATAATATAATATAATGAGTGACATTTACATTCATCATCCTGAATGGCAGCGTAGGTGGTTTAGAAAGTAATATGCACCTCTTTCAAAACCATAAACGTTATTGCATCACTCATGATTTATGGGCAAATGTAATGCCAGTGATTCATGCGTTCATAGGTTCATAGGGAAATACTAGTTAATCAACCTACAGACTATTGCAAACCTGGCAAATAAACTGTATTCAGAAGTTTCCCTTCAGCTTTGAGGAGTGCAGCATGACAGACAAGGAGAGAATTTGAAGCTGCCCAATTATCTCTCAAATGTGGCAAGGACGCTACTTGCTGAACATATTTATTAAGAGAGATATGTTGGGATATGAACTTACTACAGTAACATGCTATTTATTTGCTGATTAAAGTTTATTCCTTTCACTGAATATTTGAGGAACCATTTGTTTTAAAAATGAATAGAAGTTTAAAGAGAGTTAGATTTCATGGCTGAAATGCTAGACAAAAATCACCATAGAAGAGATTAGGGGAAACTAAGTACAAAGAGAGGGTAGCTAGTGTGCCTGGGCAACTGAATAAGCCATTCATCTTTTTAGTTAAAAAGTTTCAAAAGTTTCTCATGTTAGGTGATATGCTATGAGACATACATGCCAAAATGATATTATGTTCAATAATAGGTCTGGGACTAGATGCCTGTGGTAATTAGTTGACATGGACGGAAGGATTTCTGAGCTACTACGGAGACATTATGGGAAAAAAGACAAGGTATTATCAAGAAGTATCCATAGATCCCTTATGACACTGTTTGATTAGAGGGTTATGTCACCTGTATAATATGACAAGGAAATGTTTTGTTTACCAGTATGAACTATACTACATTTTTTTTACATTTAATTTGAAGCCATTGTCCTTGCACCAATTGTAAACATAGTGGAGCACCTTTAAGTTAGTGGAGGAATGAATCACACCCAGATTACAGCTGCCTTCAAAATTTAGTAAGAACAGACGAGGATAGCAGGCTTAAATGTTTGTTACATGTTTGACAAAAATATGACAAATATGAGAGGGCCCAACACTGAGCGTACATTGGGGGTAACTTTTTTTTCTTTCAGAACAGGCACCTGTAACTTTAACCACATGAGTTCTGTCAGGCAACCAGTTAGTTACTCCTGCACACTGGACTTATATTTGAATCTACATGTCTGTCAATAATGCCTGCATGAGAAAAGTCTTGTCCATGTCCAGATATTTTTTATGTACTGCATAACTGCTCTCCAGGTGACTTTATCAGGGTTAAGAGATTTTCAATGACCAGATTAATGAGATCTGTGATAGTATATTACATAATTTTACATATGAGGTTAGTAAGGCAATTTAATAAAAGTTAAGGAAAGAGTAATGGGTCTATTGTTACCAGGGTCTACTGTTTGCCATCCTTGTTTTATTACTATTTTCCCAGACTACAAGGATGGAACCAGTGGAGAGGTTTCGATTAAAGACGGCAAGTAGGGATTCATTTAGGCCATGTTTAGTACTGATAATAAGATAGTTTGTTATCAGAATTCACAGATGAGGCACATTTGTCTTTTGAGATGACTGAGAGGACTTGTTCTATAGTAATTATATGTGGTGGTGGGGACTCTAGAATCCACAGAATAGCTATAACAGTGAATGGAGTAAATTGTGCACTAAATCTGTCAGCTAAGATATTAGCTATTTCCTTTGGGTGAAAACTGCAGTATTATTGTGGACTAGCTCAAAACATTGCTGGGTACAATACGGATCAGTGCTGGGCCCTGTACTATTAGGCATTTAATTTGCAGACATCCAAGCCAATATTCCAGAAGTGTGATTGCCATGTTTGCTGATAATTGCAAGCCAGACATTCTTATTTGCTCTTCCACTGATACTTAACTGCTCCAGCAAAAGCTGTAATGTGCACAATACATACTTTACTGAAAATAGTCTTAAGTTAAATGCAAAAAAGTGCATCATAGTAGTATAAAGTAAAAAAAAATTGCTCCCACCTTATGTGATATAAGTGGTACTCACTGTGATGATAGGAGATACTACCAGCCATGTCAGGAGAAGTGGGGTAGTGGATTTCTAACATATTCCAGCACAGTTAGCTGGAATTTTGTAAATAATTATATGTCATTGTATATCAAACTGATTTGTACAGATGCTTGTACTGAAAATATATTTGTGGGGTTTACTTGTGTTAAAATGTATCAACAGTGTGCCCTGCTGGAAGGAAAAGAAATGTAGATGCATTATTGTAACTGTTTTAATGTACACATTGTAACAACACATACTGAGAAAGAAGAGGTTAAAGATGTTATCCCACAGTTTTGGATGGAACCATAGATGCAATGTCTGTGCTAGAGAATAGGTTGGAGTTCTTGTAGGAAGAGGGTAATAGTTTTATGTTTTTATGACTTCCAGCAGCTGCACCAGATCTGAGCACTGCTCTTGTGTGTGTATTATTCTCAGGTAGGTGCTAAAATCCTGGCAGCTTCTAGTGGGGATTGCATGAGAAACAGTCAGATAACCAAATGTATGTGATGTCATTCTGTACAGAAATAATGTTTTAACATTAAAGGAGACTAAAGTCCTAACAGCATTCTGTATTCTGTCTTGGATCTGACAACAAGGACTACTCAACCATCTTCCCTTGCTCTATTCAGTAAGTAGGAACAATAACTCTTTTAGTCAGTCAGGAATAGATAGTGAGATTAGCTAAATACTATTTTTCTATAACTGTGTGAAACTTTCCACCTGTGTTATTTTTAATATTTTCTGTGACTGAAACTCTAGTATTTACCATAAATAGATATTTAGTATTCTCATGCTCTTTTATTATTTATTAATAAATATACTTAAACTTCTCATTATGGCTGGTCCTTTTAGACAAATATTCAAGTTATGAGAGTATTTGCATGTATTTATTTGGTGATAACTGTGGTCACTTCTGAAAGCTTTGTTGTTTGGTCAACATTACCATTTGCATTAATATTAATTTCACTCAGTATAACTAGACGGCTTTTTAAGAGCCTTATAGTAACTGACTGGTGGCGGTGAAACTACCTTTTTAGTCTGGACAGAAGGTAGCATAGCTAGTAAATCTGTGCCAGCCTTTCCCAGGTGTGTGTGTGTGTGTGTGTGTGTGTGTGTGTGTGTGTGTGTGTGTGTGTGTGTGTGTGTGTGTGTGTGTGTGTGTGTGTGTGTGTGTGTGAAAATTAAATCTCAAAGAGTATGTGTGTCAGCTACTTGGAGCAGGGACATGCAAGCACTGGTTTCACAAAGAGGGTGCTGGAGGACTTGACTTGGACACTTGGCTGAGGAACTAATCCCACAGCTATGCCAGTGGGGAGTCTTATTGGGGACCTGGAGGGAGACAGCTACAGATATCCAGACCCCAGGCTCTTAAGAGAAATTGTGCTTGATGCAGAGAGGTCTGCATATGAAAATATTAAGTATATCAATTTGTATTCCAAGTGAGCATCCTTCTCCAGTGTCAGTGGTGAGGATTTAGGCTCCTTGATTACTGACCCAGAGTGGGGATATCACATAATGGTGTGCAGTGATGTGCATATTGAACTTCTGTAGCCTATAAGCAGTTGTCACTAAGGGTGTGCATTCTCTTCACAGGCACACAGTAAACATTCAGAGTTTTATATCACAACAGTTTTTATTTATTTTTTGTTAGCTTAGTTTAGTCAGGGAGAGCAGGCAAAAATGTCAGCAGAAGATTATGGCAAGTTGACAAAGAACCATTTGGCCAAGGTGTGTGAAGCCAAGGGACTGAAGTATACCAACCTGACTGAAGAGGAAATGGTTTCAGCCTTAGTTGCAGCTACAACACAGACCAGCAACCAGGAGAATAACCAGTCTGGTGATGGGAATTTGCAGCCCTCAGAAACAGGACAGTTCAACTTTCCTCAGAAGACTTAAAAATCTGTCTGGAGTTAAACAGACTTGAAATGGAGGCCAAACATATGGAATTAGACTCAGTAGAGAGACTGTAGTATTTGGTGGCTGAAGACAATGAGAAGCAGCATCAACATGAGAAGGAGATGCTGACTGTTTGCCAGTGTCATGGAGGTAATGGGGAAGGGAATAACCAAACCCCAAAAGCAATAAAGGTCAGTAAAGTTTTTCCACAATTTACAGAGGGTGATACTTTTGATAGTTTATTCATATATTTGAAAGAGTGTGTAAACAGTATAATGTTGACCAAGGGCTCCAAGTACAGTTCCTAACCCCTTTCTCCATGTTAAAGCTGTAACTGCTGTTTATAAAATGTCTGATATTGATTGTCTTAACTATGAAAAGCTCAAGAAATGTTTACTTGAAAATTTTAAGTTCACACTTGACACTTACAGCACAAAGGTTTCGTGAGCATAGATGCAAGGCAGACAAAAGTGTGTGTGATTATATTGCTGAGTTAAGCACTTATTTTCATAGATGTCAGGTCACCACTTTTGAAGGGCTGGCAGACCTTTTGGTGAGGGAACAAGCCCTTAGCACTTTGCCTGAGGACATGAGAATCTGGTTGGCAGACCAAGAATGTAACTCTGCAGGTGAGCCAGGGAAAAAGGGGATCTCTAAGCAGGGTATCACTGAACAGAAAAGGGATGCCCAGTGCTGCACATGGGTATAAGGAAACCCATAGTGGGTAGCCTAAACTGTCTCAACAGAGTTGGCCAGTAGCCAGGAAAGCCATTAGTTCAGGTACATGGTCAGGATAAAAGGTTAAATTCTTTAAATATAACCAGTAGGGCCATGTGGCATATAGATGATCACAAAGGCCATTTGGGGAACAAAAGGTGAGGGAGCCCACAAGTGGGAATAACAGTATGCTAGTGGAAAGTTGTCTGTTGACAACAGGGGTACCAAATTTTCACAAGAGGTTATATCTTATTTTAGTGGATGTAAAACAAGCCACTGCTAAGACAGACACAGCTTCTGACATAACCATTGTGAACCTGCAGTAGTTAAAGAGGAGCAGTGCTTCCTTGGGCAGACCACTCTAGTTAGAGCTTTAAAAGGAACCCCTTTCCAAATGCCTTTGGTCAGGGTTCAGCCTGACTGTGAGTGTGGAAAAGAAGCAAGCAAGTAGGTGTGTTTCAGGATATCCATGCAGATATCTTGGTAGGG
Source organism: Protopterus annectens (assembly GCF_019279795.1). Taxonomy (NCBI): domain Eukaryota; kingdom Metazoa; phylum Chordata; order Ceratodontiformes; family Protopteridae; genus Protopterus; species Protopterus annectens. The sequence goes on along the minus strand of NC_056728.1, from coordinate 850,541,450 downwards.
AATGATTTTGATAATGCAGTACCTTGTGCATGCAGTTGCATGCAGTCAGGCTTGGAGACAGGCATGTGGGTCTGGTAGCCTGGGGTGAACCAGGCAGACACCACACCTGAAGCCAGAGCTGATGAGTTGGTGATTTCAAGGAGGGAGTTAAACTGTAGCAGTGAGCCTGAAGATGAGCTACAGCTGCTGGTAGGTACTGATGTTCCCTTGGACAGAGTGACTGCAAGGATAGGGGTGAGTGGTAGTACCCAGGCTAACAGTGAGGCACATAAATACCACCCCTACCATCCCCAGACTAATGGTCTTGTGGAGAGGTTAAACTCGAAATGAAAGACCATGCTATGAGCATTTGCAGACCAGTTTAACAGAGAGTGGGACAAATGTTTTCCCCATCTGCTGTTTGCATATAGACAGGTACCCCAGGAATCCATAGGTTTTTACCCTTTGAGTTGCTGTATGGGCATAGGTAAGGTGACCTTTACATTTGATTTGTGATGAGTAGGAGGTTGAGTGTGAATCGCACATAGAGTCCATTGTGGCTTATGTCCTAAACCTCAGGGCAAGCCTCAGGGAGGTCATGGGCTTGGCCCAGGAAGCCTGATAGTAGCCCAACAGCAGAAAAAGGCCTGGTATGACAGGAATGCTCAAGCCAGAGAGTATGTTGTGGGGCAGCAGGTGATGATTCTCATTCCTGTCAGACACAATAAGCTGCAGGCAGTTTGGGAAGGGCCCTTCAAAGTGGTAAGGAATGTCAGTGATGTTAACTACATGGTAGAACTACTAGGCAGGAGGCAGAGGCTGAAATTGTACCATGTTAACATGATGAAGCCTTACCATGATAGGGAGGCCCTGGTGCTAAGTATTTGCAGTAGGAGGCAGGAGGAGTCTGAGGGGTATCAATCGTTACAGACAGGCAGACATCAAAATCTTAAGTTACTATGGTGGAGCCTAGAGTTGCAGGCACATGATATGATAGTGCAGCACTCTAGTGGGGTTAGCAATGCCAAGGCAGATGGAATCTCAGGACAGGGTATGAGGTAATGTATTCCCAGAAAGGCTCATTCCTCCCATGGAATGTTTATGAAGGAGCACTTGAAAAACTAGCTTGAGTCTTCAAAGGGGGGGGGATACAAGGATAGGAGGTACTGCCAGCCATGCCAGAAGAAGTGAGGTAGTGGATTTGTAACATCTGTAGGCACAGCTAGCTGTAATTTTGTAACTTATTATATGTCATTTGTACATCAAACTGATTTGTACAGATGCGTGTGCTGAAAATGTATTTGTGAAGCTTGCTTATATTAAAATGTATTAACAGTGTGCTCTGCTGGAAGGAAAAGAAATGTACATGCATTATTGTAACTATTTAAATGTATACGTTGCAACAGAATATACTGGGAGAGAAGATGTTAATCCACCTGACTTTGAAAAATATTCTTTAAATTAAATTACTTTATGAGTTAAGCCATAAAGATGTTATCCCACAGTTTTGACTGGAGCCAGAGACACTGTGATAGAGAATAGATTGTAGCTTCCATAGGAAGAGTGGAATGGTTTAATGGTTTTATGATTTCCAGAAGCTACACCATATCTGAGCAATGCTCTTGTGTGTTTTATTGACATGTAGGTGCTAAAACCCTGGCAGCTTCTAGTGGAGGTTGCATGAAAAGCAAAGTCAGATGACCAGATACATGTGATGTCATTCTGTACAGAAATAATGTTTTAATATTAGAAGAGATGGAAGTCTCAGCAGCATTCTGTATTCTGTCATGGATCTGTCAACAAGGACCACTCACCCATCTTGCCTTGCTCTATTCAGCAAGTAGAAACAGTAACTCTTTTAGTCAATCAGGAAAAGATAGTGAGACTAGATAAATACTGTTTTTCTATAACTCTGTAAAACTTTCTGTCTGTGTTATTTTTAATATTTTCTGTGTCTGAAACTCTGGTGTTTACTGTAAATAGATATTGAGTATTCTAATGTTCTTTTATTATTTATTATTAAATATATTTAAACTTTTCATTGTGACTGGTCCTTTTAGAAAAATATTTACATTTTGAGACCATCTGAACATATTTATTTGGTGATAACTGCAGCCACTCCTGAAAGCCTTGCTGTTTGGTCAACATTACCATTTGTATTAATATTAATTTCAATCAGTATAACTGGATACCCTTTTAAGAGTCTTATAGTAACTGACTGGTGGCAGTGAAACTACCTTATAGTCTGGATAGAAGGTGACATAGCTAGTAAATCTGTGCCAGCCTTTCCCAGGTGTGTGTGTGTGTGTGTGTGTGTGTGTGTGTGTGTGTGTGTGTGTGTGTGTGTGTGTGTATTAAAAATTAAATCTCAAAGAGTGTGTGCATCAGCTACTTGAAGCAGGGACATACATTGGAGTTGGTGGTCCCCTGCCATAAACAAACTTTACAACAAAAGGAAGAAACTGTTGCAGAAAAGAGGAAAATCCCAGGATGCAAAAAGCTCCCTTACCAGCCTTAGTAAGAAACTGAGATCCCTCATAAAATTCTCCAAAGCTAGTTACGAAAATAAAATTGCCAAAGATTCCAAAGACAACCACAAGGCATTCTATAACTATGTCAAGAATCTAAATGTCAATGCTCAGATCTGCTCTGAGCTAAAACAGAATGGTATTAAATATACTGATCCCAAGGATATTGCCAATATCCTGGTAGATCGATTCAGTGCCAACTTCACCCCCCTCTCACCCCCAAAATGGCCCATCTCAATACCGGAAGATTGCCAAATTCTGGTAATAATGACCACACAGGTACAAAACGAACTCTCCAAAGCTAAGAATACAGCATCCATGAACTGGCACCTCATCTAAGTGTCATGTTTAATCATAGCCTCACCTCAGGTTTCATGCCTACTGAGTGGCTCAGAGCTACAGTTATCCCACTCCACAAGGGGGAATCCACCTTGGATCCCGGAAACTACCGTCCCATCAGTCTGATGAGCCTTATCTGCAAGGCCATGGAGCGTATTATCATGGAACTTATAAACAAAGACATTGGCAACCTTCAAACACTGGACCCTACCCAGTTTGGGTTCGTGAAGGGCCGATCTTGTCTCCTGAACCTGATAGACTTCTTCGAATCAGTCTCCAGAGCCATGGACAAGGGTAAGATAGTTCACACAGCCTATCTAGACCTTGCCAGGCCTTTGACACCATCCCCCACTCTGGAATCATAGATAAACTTACTAAGCTGGCCATTAATCCCTACATCACCCAATGGGTTGCTAACTGGCTTACTGATAGAACCCACACAGTAAATGTAGCTGACTCCAAATCCATCTCCAGACAAGTGACAAGTGGAGTACCTCAGGGTTCAGTCCTGGGACCGCTCTTGTTTGGCATCTACTTCTCTGAAGTACAGGCTAACACTAAGGGACTCTGGCTAACAAAGTTTGCAGATGACTGCAAACTGGGAGCCATTATTGAATCTCCAACTTATGTGGATACTCTACAAAAGGGCCTTACAGAAAAAGATGCTTGGTGCCAGAGCCATGGGCTGAAGCTCAATGCCAAGAAGTGTATAGTTATCCCCTTTGAGAAAAAACATGTACCCGTGAATTACCATAAAGGTGGCAACACACTAAACACCGAATGTGTGATAAGAGACTTACGGACACAGGTGGACAGTGGTCTTACCTTTGATAACCACATTGCCACAACAGTCAGGAAGTCCTTCTATGTGGCACACCTCATCACTAAGGGCTTTTCATCCAGAAAAAAGGAGGTCATTGTCCCACTGTAATCATCCCTCATTAGACCCATTATAGAATACAACGCCCCGTTTGGTATGTACCTCTTAAGACATCTGCAACAACTGGAAAGACCGCAGAAATACCTCACTAAAAGAATCACAGGCCTAAAGCAGATGCCCTATGCTAACCGCCTTAAAAAACTCCAGCTATACTCTGTCGCATATCGTCTACTCAGAGGCGATCTCTGCTTAACATACAAGGCCATGTCAAACCCAGAGCTGTTGGACATGCTACACTTAAAGAAATCCCAATCCCTCAGAGCCACATGCTCCAGGGATCTAAACCTTGTCATCACAATAAACAAAACATGCTGTAGGGATAGGTTCCTGACCCAGAGACTCCTCAGGCTCTGGAAGAGATTGCCCATACATGTCAATCAGAATGCCTATTTTGCCCTCTTCAAAAGGAACCTTGACGATTGGATGGGAGAAAGGAAATTCACCCTGGGGATCACGTCAATCACCCTGCTAGACAGGGGTCCAGGGAAGTAAATAGTGTGGAAAGAAATAGCCAGGGAATTGTTATGGCTAGGCCTGTATAGGCTCTAGGGCTGATAGCCTAGTACCAACCTATGAACCTATGAACCTATAAACTACTGGTTTCATGGAGAGCATGCTGGACTTAGCTCAGGCACTCAGCTGAGGACTTAACCCTACTGCTGTGTCAGTGGGAAAGGAGACAGATAGAGACACCCTGAACCCGGGTTGAGTTTGTGCCCTGTGTGCTCTTAAGGTGTAATTGTGCTTAATGCAGAGAGGTCTGTATCTGGAAATACTGAGTCTATCCATTTGTATTCCAAGTGAACATCCCTCGCCAGTGTCAGTGGTGAGAATTCAGGCTCTTTGATCACTGGCCCAGAGTGGGGATGTCACACTCATCTTCAGACAGACACAGTCATAAGAGAGATGTATATGAATGCGTACAAGTGTCTCTCATTCAATCATCACATTTCCACCATAGGCAGGAAATCTTTTTGATCTGACCTAGATAATTTTCAAGGGAGTATCTTTAAGATCCATAGAAGTCATCCTACCACTGTAATCTTCCATTACTAGACAAATCATTGAGTACAGTTCCCCCTTTGTTATTTACCGATCCAAGCATACTGCTCATTTGGAAAGGCCTCAAAAATAGTTAAAGGTCATAACTCCTTCAACTATCTCAAATGCATTGTTCATCTCTTATCTTACTCATTAACCTACTGGCTACTCCAAGGTGACCTCTGTCTCACTTTTCAAGCCATGAAAGATCCGGTCCTATTTGACCTCCAATTTCTTCATAAAACTAGTGGCTCTACAACACCCATTCTAGGTATCTAAAATTACATCACCAAATAAACATGACTTGCTGGAGAGTTAAGGTATTCCTAGCCTATAGTATAAGCTACCATGAAAGGTGAAGCAAAGTACTATTTTGGCTGCCTTTAAGACTAGCACTGATGAGTGGTTTGAAAGTCCCAAACCTACACCAGGCTTATCATGTATAACAAAGGTTTATTTTTTCAGTTTAGTATTATAAAGTACTCATAAAGAGTGGCAAAAACCTTTAAGTGTGCCTTCTTAATGGTGTATATAGCTATGCATCTTAAGATACCCATGATAACTCTCCTAGTATTGTTTCTGTGTCCCTATGTTCTTTTATATTCCTTAACTTCCTGAAATAGGTTAACATTTTTTTGCAGTTCTTTTGGTTTTGGTGTGTTTTTAAAGTTCATACTCAGCTTTGAGCTCCATAACTGTACTCTCTAACTGTTTGTCAGTTTGTTTGAGTATGCTGTTAGGTTGAGTAGAATGGGACCTCTAGTAAGCATTAAGTCATTTATTACTGTTGTTATATAGTTTATTTGTATTGGCATTCCAACAAACAAGGCTGTTATTAAATCTCCCATTATATTTGATATGAATAGAGACTCCCTTATCAATACAACTATTTAAATGGGTAAAGAAGCCAGAAGCAAATATGTTTTAACATTAGTGGAGACTAAAGTCCTAACAGCATTCTGTATTCTGTCTTGGATCTGACAACAAGGACCACTCAACCATCTTCCCTTGCTCTATTCAGTAAGTAGGAACAGTAACTCTTTTAGTCAGTCAGGAATAGATAGTGAGATTAGCTAAATACTATTTTTCTATAACTGTGTGAAACTTTCCACCTGTGTTATTTTTAATATTTTCTATGACTGAAACTCTAGTATTTACCATAAATAGATATTTAGTATTCTCATGCTCTTTTATTATTTATTATTAAATATAAACTTCTCATTATGGCTGGTCCTTTTAGACAAATATTCAAGTTATGAAAGTATTTGAATGTATTTATTTGGTGAGAACTGTGGCCACTTCTGAAAGCTTTGTTGTTTGGTCAACATTACCATTTGTATTAATATTAATTTCACTCAGTATAACTAGATGGCTTTTTAAGAGCCTTATAGTAACTGACTGGTAGTGGTGAAACTACCTTTATAGTCTGGACAGAAGGTGGCATAGCTAGTAAATCTGTGACAGCCTTTCCCAGCTGTGTGTGTGTGTGTGTGTGTGTGTGTGTGTGTGTGTGTGTGTGTGTGTGTGTGTGTGTGTGTGTGTGTGTGTGTGTGTGTGTGTGTGAAAATTAAATCTCAAAGAGTATGTGTGTCAGCTACTTGGAGCAGGGACATGAAGCACTGGTTTCACAAAGAGTGTGCAGGACTTGACTTGGACACTCAGCTGAGGAACTAATCCCACAGCTGTGCCAGTGGGGAGTCTTATTGGGGACCTGGAGGGAGACAGCTACATATATCCAGACCCCAGGCTCTTAAGGGAAATTGTGCTTGATGCAGAGAGGTCTGCATATGAAAATATTAAGTATATCAATTTGTATTCCAAGTGAGCATCCCTCTCCAGTGTCAGTGGTGAGGATTTAGGCTCCGTGATTACTGACCCAGAGTGGGGATATCACATAATGGTGAGGAGTGATGTGCATGTTAAACTTCTGTAGCCTGTAAGCAGTTGTCACTAAGGGTGTGCATTCTCTTCATAGGCACACAGTAAACGTTCAGAGGTTCATATCACAACAGTTTTTATTTATTTTTTGTTAGCTTAGTTTAGCCAGGGAGAGCAGGCAAATATGTCAGCAGGGGATTATGGCAAGTTGACAAAGAACCAGTTGGCCAAGATGTGCGAAGCCAAAGGACTGATGTTTACCAACCTGACTGAAGAGGAAATGGTTTCAGCCTTAGTTGCAGCAACAACACAGACCAGCAACCAGGAGAATAACTAGTCTGGTGATGGGATTTGCAGCCCTCAGAAACAGGACAGTTCACTTTTCCTCAGAAGACTTAAAAATCTGTCTGGAGTTAAACAGACTTGAAATGGAGGCCAAACATATGGAATTAGACTCAGTAGAGAGACTGTAGCATTTGGAGGCTGAAGACAATGAGAAGCAGCATCAACATGAGAAGGAGATGCTGTCTCTTTGCCAGTGTCATGGAGGTAATGGGGAAGGGAATAACCAAACCCCAAAAGCAATAAAGGTCAGTAAATTTCTTCCACAATTTACAGAGGGTGATAACTTTGATAGTTTATTCATATATTTGAAAGAGTGTGTAAACAGTATAATGTTGACCAAGGGCTCCAAGTACAGTTCCTAACCCCTTTCTCTATGTTAAAGCTGTAACTGCTGTTTATGAAATGTCTGATATTGATTGTCTTAACTATGAAAAGCTCAAGAAATGTTTACTTGAATATTTTAAGTTCACACTTGACACACAGCACAAAGGTTTCGTGAGCATAGATGCAAGGCAGACGAAAGTGTGTGTGATTATATTGCTGAGTTAAGCACTTATTTTCATAGGTGGGTGAGTGGGTGTCAGGTCACCACTTTTGAAGGGCTGGCAGACCTTTTGGTGAGGGAACAAGCCCTTAGCACTTTGCCTGAGGACATGAGAATCTGGTTGGCAGACCAAGAATGTAACTCTGCAGGTGAGCCAGGGAAAAAGGGGGTCTCTAAGCAGGGTATCACTGAGCAGGAAAGGGATGCCCAGTGCTGCACATGGGTATAAGGAAACCCATAGTGGGTAGCCTAAACTGTCCCAACAGAGTTGGCCAGTAACCAGGAAAGCCATTAGTTCAGGTACATGGTCAGGATAAAAGGTTAAATGCTTTAAATATAACCAGTATGGTCATTTGGCATATAGATGATCACAGAGGCCAGTTGAGGAACAAAAGGTGAGGGAGCCAGTAAGTGGAATAACAGTATGCTAGTGGTAAGTTGTCTGGAGACAACAGGGGTACCAAATTATCACAAGAGGTTATATCTTATTTTAGTGGATATAAAACAAGCCACTGCTAAGACAGACACAGCTTCTGACATAACCATTGTGAACCTGCAGTAGTTAAAGAGGAGCAGTGCTTCCTTGGGCAGTCCACTCTAGTTAGAGCTTTAAAAGGAACCCCTTTCCAAATGCCTTTGGCCAGGGTTCAGCCTGACTGTGAGTGTGGAAAAGAAGCAAGCAAGTAGGTGTATTTGAGGATATCCATGCAGATATCTTGTTAGGGAATGATTTTGATAATGCAGTACCTTGTGCATGCAGTTACATGCAGTCAGGCATGGAGACAGGCATGTGGGTCTGGTAGCCTGGGGCGAACCAGACAGACACCACACCTGAAGCCAGAGCTGATGAGTTGGTGATTTCAAGGAGGGAGTTAAACTGTAGCAGTGAGCCTGAAGATGAGCTACAGCTGCTGGTAGGTACTGATGTTCCCTTGGACAAAGTGACTGCAAGGATAGAGGTTATTGGTAGTACCCAGACTAACAGTGAGGCACCCACTGTCAGAGGATACCAGACTTCCTGTGGAAGTTGAGCTGGGAAGAGTCACAAAAGTAGAGCTGATATGGGCTTAGCTCTCAGACCCTACACTAAGAGGCTTGAGGCAGGTAGCTAGGGAGGCACCTGATTTTCAAGGAAAAGGGGAGTCTGTATATTGGAACAAAGGGTTACTGTATAGAGAGTGGACTCCTGAGGGAGGGCTAGAGGGTGAGGTAATACAGCAGTTGATAGTGCCTAGGGCCTACCATCTGGCACTTCTAGTCATAGCCCATGCCATTTCTTTTGCAGGTCATGTGGGCATAAAGCGTACCAAGAGACATATTATGCAGAATTTTTACTGGCCTGGGATTGCAAGGGATATAACAGTTTACTGCAGGACCTGTGAGCAGTGCCAAAAAGTAGGCAAGGCAGGAGACAAGGTTAAAGTTCCTTTGATACCTTTGCCTGTGATTGAGTAGCCGTTTCAGGGGGTAGCTATGGATATTGTGGGGCCTCTGAGTACTCCAAGCTCCACAGAGAAGAAGTATATTTTGGTGGTAGTAGATTATGCTACTAGGTACCCTGAGGTGGTGGCTGTATCCTCCATTGAGGCAGAGAAGGTGGAAATTGCTTTGCTACAGATTTTCAGCAGGGTAGGTTCATCAAGAGAAATACTGACTGACAGAGGTGCCAATTTCATGTAAGACCTAGTGGCTTGTCTGTGGAAGCACTGTGGTGTGAACCACGTAAATACCACCCCTACCATCCCCAGACTAATGATCTTGTGGAGAGGTTAAACTCTAAATGAAAGACCATGCTATGAGCATTTGTAGACTAGTTTAACAGAGAGTGGGACAAATGTTTTCCCAATCTGCTGTTTGCATATAGACAGGTACCCCAGGAATCCATAGGTTTTTACCCTTTGAGTTGCTGTATGACCATAGGTGAGATGACCTTTACATTTGATTCGTGATGAGTAGGAGGGTGAGTGTGAATCCCACATAGAGTCCATTGTGGCTTATGTCCTAAACCTCAGGGCAAGCCTCAGGGAGGTCATGGGCTTGGCCCAGGAAGCCTGATAGTAGCCCAACAGCAGAAAAAGGCCTGGTATGACAGGAATGCTCATGCCAGAGAGTATGCTGTGGGGCAGCAGGTGATGATTCTCATTCCTGTCAGACACAATAAGCTGCAGGCAGTTTGGGAAGGACCCTTCAAAGTGGTAAGGAATGTCAGTGATGTTAACTACATGGTAGAACTACTAGGCAGGAGGCAGAGGCACAAATTGTACCATGTTAACATGATGAAGCCTTACCAAGATAGGGAGGCCCTGGTGCTAAGTATTTGCAGTAGGAGGCAGGAGGAGTCCGAGCGGTATCAATAGCTACAGACAGACAGGCAGACATCAAAATCCTAAGTTACTATGGTGGAGCCTAGAGTTGCAGGCACATGATATGATAGTGCAGCACTCTAGTGGGGTTAGCAGTGCCAAGGCAGATGGAATATCAGGACATGGTATGAGGTAATGTAGTCCCAGAAAGGCTCATTCCTCTCATGGAATGTTTATGAAAGAGCACTTGAAAAACTAGCTTGAGTCTTCAAAGGGAGGGATACGAGGATAGGAGGTACTGCCAGCCATGCCAGGAGAAGTGAGGTAGTGGATTTGTAACATGTGTAGGCACAGTTAGCTGTAATTTTGTAACTAATTATATGTCATTTGTATATCAAACTGATTTTTACAGATGCTTGTGCTGAAAATGCATTTGTGAAGCTTGCTTATATTAAAATGTATTAACAATGTGCTCTGCTGGAAGGAAAAGAAATGTACATGCATTATTGTAACTATTTAAATGTATACATTGCAACAGAATATACTGGAAGAGAAGATGTTAATCCACCTGACTTTGAAAAATATTCTTTAAATTAAATTACTTTATGGGTTAAGCCATAAAGATGTTATCCCACAGTTTTGACTGGAGCCAGAGACACCGTGCTAGAGAATAGATTGTAGCTCCTGTAGAAAGAGTAGAATGGTTTAATGGTTTTATGATTTCCAGAAGCTACACCATATCTGAGCAATGCTCTTGTGTGTTTTATTGACATGTAGATGCTAAAACCCTGGCAGCTTCTAGTGGAGGTCGCATGAAAAGCAAAGTCAGATGACCAGATATATGTGATGTCATTCTGTACAGAAATAATGTTTTAATATTAGAAGAGATAGAAGTCTCAGCAGCATTCTGTATTCTGTCATGGATCTGTCAACAAGGACCACTCACCCATCTTGCCTTGCTCTATTCAGCAAGTAGAAACAGTAACTCTTTTAGTAAATCAGGAGTAGATAGTGAGACTAGATAAATACTGTTTTTCTATAACTCTGTAAAACTTTCTGTCTGTGTTATTTTTAATATTTTCTGTGTCTGAAACTCTGGTGTTTACGGTAAATAGATATTTAGTATTCTAATGTTCTTTTATTATTTATTATTAAATATATTTAAGCTTATCATTGTGGCTGGTCCTCTTAGAAAAATATTTATGTTTTGAGAGCATTTGAACATATTTATTTGGTGATAACTGCAGCCACTCCTAAAAGCCTTGCTGTTTGGTCAACATTACCATTTGTATTAATATTAATTTCAATCAGTATAATTGGATACCCTTTTAAGAGCCTTATAGTAACTGACCGGTGGCAGTGAAACTACCTTATAGTCTGGATAGAAAGTGGCATAGCTAATAAATCTGTGCCAGCCTTTCTTGTGTGTGTTTGTGTGTGTGTGTGTGTGTGTGTGTGTGTATGTAAAAATTAAATCTCAAAGAGTGTGTGCATCAGCTACTTGAAGCAGGGACATAGGTTCATAGGTTCATAGTTGGAGTTGGTGGTCCCCTGCCATAAACAAACTTTACAACAAAAGGAAGAAACTGTTGCAGAAAAGAGGAAAATCCCAGGATGCAAAAAACTCCCTTACCAGCCTCAGTAAGAAACTGAGATCCCTCATAAAATCCTCCCAAGCTAGTTACGAAAATAAAATTGCCAAAGATTCCAAAGACAACCACAAGGCATTCTATAACTATGTCAATAATCTAAATGTCAAAGCTAAGATCTGCTCTGAGCTAAAACAGAATTTCATTAAATATACTGATCCCAAGAATATTGCCAATATCCTGGCAGATCGATCCAGTGCCAACTTCACCTCCCCCTCTCACCCCCTAAATGGCCCATCTCAATACCGGAAGATTGCCAAATTCCAGTAATAACGGCCACACAGGTAAAAATGCACTCTCCAAAGCTAAGAATACAGCATCCATGAACTGGCACCTCATCTAAGTGCCATGTCTAATCATAGCCTCACTTCAGGTTTCATCCCTACTGAGTGGCGCAGAGCTACAGTTATCCCACTCCACAAGGGGGGATCCACCTTGGATCCCTAAAACTACCGTCCCATCAGTCTGATGAGCCTTATCTGCAAGGCCATTGGAGCTTATTATCATGGAACTTATAAACAAAGACATTGGCAGCCTTCAAACACTGGACCCCACCCAGTCTGGGTTCGTGAAGGGCCGATCTTGTCTCCTGAACCTGATTGACTTCTTTGATTCAGTCTCCAGAGCCATGGACAAGGGTAAGGTGGTTCACACAGCCTATCTAGACCTTGCCAAGGCCTTCGACACCATCCCCCACTCTGGAATCATAGATAAACTTACTAAGCTGGGCATTAATCCCTACGTCACCCAATGGGTTGCTAACTGTCTTACTAATAGAACCCACACTGTAAAAGTAGCCGACTCCAAATCCATCTCCAGACAAGTGACAAATGGAGTACCTCAGGGTTCATTCCTGGGACCGCTCTTGTTTGGCATCTACTTCTCTGAAGTACAGGCCAACACTAAGGGACTCTGGCTAACAAAGTTCGCAGATGATTGCAAACTGGGAGCCATTATTGAATCCCCAAATGATGTGGATACTCTACAAAAGGGCCTTACAGAAAAAGATGCTTGGTGCCAGAGCCATGGGCTGAAGCTCAATGCCAAGAAGTGTATAGTTATCCCCCTTGGGAAAAAACATGTACCCGTGAAGTACCATAAAGGTGGCAACACACTAAACACCAAAAGTGTGATAAGAGACTTAGGGACACAGGTGGACAGTGGTCTCACCTTTGATAACCACATCACCACAATAGTCAGGAAATCCTTCTCTGTGGGACACCTCATCACTAAGGGCTTTTCATCTAGAAAAAAGGAGGTCATTGTCCCACTGTAATCATCCCTCATTAGACCTATTATAGAATACAACGCCCCGTTTGGTATGTACCTATCAAGACATCTGCAACAACTGGAAAGGCTGCAGAAATAACTCACTAAAAGAATCACAGGCCTAAAGCAGATGCCCTACGCTAACCACCTTAAAAACCTCCAGCATATCATCTACTCAGAGGTGATCTCTGTTTAACATACAAGGCCATGTCAAACCCAGAGCTGTTGGGCATGCTACACTTAAAGAAATCCCAATCCCTCAGAGCCACATGCTCCAGTGATCTAAACCTTGTCATCACAATAAATAAATCATGCTGTAGGGATAGGTTCCTGACCCAGAGACTCCCCAGACTCCGGAATAGATTGCCCATACATGTCAAGCAGAGTGCCTCTTTTGCCTTCTTAAAAAGGAACCTTGACGATTGGATGGGAGAAAGGAAATTCACCCTGGGGATCACATCAGTCGCCCTGCTAGACAGGGGTTCAGGGAAGTAAATAGTGTGGGAAGAAATAGCTAGGGAATTGTTATGGCTAGGCTTGTATAGGCCCTAGGACTGATAGCCTAGTACCAACCTATGAACCTATGAACCTATAAACTACTGGTTTCACGGAGAGCATGCTGGGCTTAGCTCAGGCACTCAGCTGAGGACTTAACCCTACTGCTGTGTCAGTAGGCAGTCTTATTGGGGGTGTGGAAGGAGACAGATAGGGACACCCCGACCCCGGGTTGAGTTTGTGCCCTGTGTGCTCTTAAGGTGTAATTGTGCTTAATGCAGAGAGGTCTGCATCTGGAAATACTGAGTATGTCCAGTTGTATTCCAAGTGAACATCTCTCTCCAGTGTCAGTGGTGAGAATTCAGGCTCTTTAATTACTGGCCCAGAGTGGGGATGTCACACTCATCTTCAGACAGACACAGTCATAAGAGAGCTGTATATGAATGCGTACAAGTGTCTCTCATTCAATCTTCACATTTCCACCATAGGCAGGAAATCTTTTTTATCTGGCCTAGATAGTTTTCAAGGGAATATCTTTAAGATCCATAGACGTCATCCTACCACTGTAATCTTCCATTACCAGACAAATCATTGAGTACAGTTCCCCCTTTGGTATTTACTGATCCAAGCACACTGCTCATTTGGAAAGGCCTCAAAAATAGTTAAAGGTCATAACTCCTTCGACTATCTCAAATGCATTATTCATCTCTTATCTTACTCATTAACCTACTGGCTACTCCAAGGTGACCTCTGTCTCACATTTCAAGCCATGAAAGATCCGGTCCTATATGACCTCCAATTTCTTCATAAAACTAGTGGCTCTACAACACCCATTCTAGGTATCTAAAATTACATCACCAAATAAACATGACTTGCTGGAGAGTTAAGGTATTCCTAGCCTATAGTATAAGCTACCGTGAAAGGTGAAGCAAAGTACTATTTTGGCTGCCTTTAAGACTAGCACTGATGATTGGTTTGAAAGTCCCAAACCTACACCAGGCTTATCATGTATAACAATGGTTATTTTCAGTTTAGTATTATAAAGTACTCATGAAGAGTGGCAAAAACTTTTAAGTGTGCCTACTTAAAGGTGTATATAGCTATGCATCTTAAGATACCCGTGATAACTCTCCTAGTATTTTTTCTGTGTCCCTATGTTCTTTTATATTCCTTACCTTCCTGAAATAAGTTAAAATTTTTTGCAGTTCTTTTGGTTTTGGTGTTTTTTTAAAGTTCTTACTCAGCTTTGAGCTCCATAACTGTACTCTCTAACTGTTTGTCAGTTTGTTTGAGTATGCTGTTAGGTTGAGTAGAATGGGACCTCTAGTAAGCATTAAGTCATTTGTTACTGTCGTTATATAGTTTATTTGTATTGGCATTCCAACAAACAAGGCTGTTATTAAATCTCCCATTATATTTCATATGAATAGAGACTCCCTTATCAATACAACTATTTAAATGGGTAAAGAAGTCAGAAGCATATGTAGCAACTTTAGGACTGTGATCAGAGGAAGAATACAGTGGGCTTTATTTAGGTCATCAAGTCATTGAAGAAAGTTTGTTTTTAAGAAGTCTCTATATGTTTATTTGCTTATTGGTTAGATAAGGTCATGTGATGGTGAGAGGGACTTTTAAATAGCTTGATTTTTTTTTGTATTTTGAAGAAGTCTTGTTGATACATACAGATGAAAGCACTCAATTTTATTAAACATTTTCAGTTAAGAATTGTGTGCTTTCTGTTTTTCCTGCCTACGTTGTTTGGATTTGGTTAATTGGTTCTTGTTTTTTGGTGTTAAGTCCCTAAACACAGACATATTGTTACTGATTTACAGTCTGATTTAATGAGGGAAGATGATATAGATCGAGGTGTGCAAGCAGAAACCAAATCTTTAAGGGCAACTTCAAGGGGGGTGGGTTGGGTCTCTAGTATGAAATATAAGCATTTCTGCAAAAGAATTAGCATTTATAATGTCAAACAATCACTGGGCATGCTGATTATTGGCAGTTTAGTGCAGCCATTATACTGACAGGTATTGAATTTCCATAATATAAAGGTGTTGTGATAAAGGAGATTTCATTTAAGGCATTCAGATAGATATTATCCTTAGTACTGGACATACAAGGTGTAGTACAGCTAATGATGAAATAGCAATTAATTTGTTTTAGGATGATTTGGGCATTTAACAGTTCAAATACCTACCGGGCTACAACTCATACTACATGTTTTAGCCACAGAACATGGACCGAAACACAAAAGGAGGGGGTGCATCCATATTCATCAAGGATACCTACACCTCCAGGTTAGTGGCGCAGCATGATACCTCTGAGATCATCCATGTGCAACTAACATCAGGCAAATCTGAAATGCAAATTGTGGCCTGCTACAGATCACCCTCCATGACTCAGGACCACCACTCCACCTTTCTGGAGACACTGGAAAACATGAAGGTCCTACCGAACATCCTGATTTTGGGCAATTTTAATTACTCTACCATTCATGGGGAAAACTACTCGAGTACAAACTCCCAGGCCCAGCGCTTCCTGGAATTCATCAACTCAAACACCCTGGATCAGCTGGTAAACTCCCCTACCAGAGGTGAAAACATATTGGGCCTGGTCATCACCAACATGGGTGACAGGTGTTCCACACCGGAGGTCAACCTGTCACTGGTTAGATCAGACCATAAACTAATCACTCTGGATGTCCACATCCTACCACCACCCCAACTAAGGAGACCACAGCAAAAAACTTTTCTAAAGCAAACTTCACCTTACTTAAGACAGAGGTGGTAAGTTTCACAGACACCATGCTAAAGGATAACGCTCCCCAAGATGCAGAAATCTTTACAAATGCACTCTATGAGCACCTACAAGGATGCATGGATTGTGCCATCCCTAGCAAAACCAAGACTCACTCCTCTAAGAGAAGGAAACCAGTTTAGTGGACTCCTGCCATAAACAGGCTATACAACAGAAGGAGAAAACTAGTTCAGAAAAAAAGCAAATCTCAAGAAGGAAAGACATCCCTGATCAGTATCAGTAAGAAACTAAGGTCCCTCATGAAATCATACAAGGCTAACTTCGAATGAAAAATAGCCAAGGATTCAAAAGATAACAACAAAGCCTTCTTTAGCTATGTTAAGAATCTAAGTGGCAACTCACAGATATGCATTGAACTAGTGCAAAATAGCACAAAATATACTGAACCTACTGATATTGCCAACATCCTGGCAGATAGATTCAGTGCAAACTTCACCCCCCCTCTCACCTCCAAAAGGCCCACAACAATACCGGAAAAGTGTAGTATCCCAAAAATCACAGATGGACAAGTAAAAACAGCCCTTTCAAAAGCCAAAAACACAGTGTGAATGGGACCAGATAGTGTCCCAGGCTGTGTCTTACACGAACTACAGAACAAACTAAACCCCCCACCTAAACATGCTGTTCAACCTCAGCCTCTCCACAGGCTATGTGCCCATAGAATGGTGCACAGCAATGGTTATTCCTCTCCACAAAGGAGGGGCCACAACTGACCCTGGTAACTATCACCCCATAAGCCTGACTAGCCTGGTCTGCAAGGCAATGGAGCGCATCATTATGGAACTCATTAACAAAAACATTGGGAACCTAAAAACACTTGACCCAACCCAGTTCAGCTTTGTTAAGGGCAGATCATGCCTACTAAACGTGGTTGACTTCTTTGAGACAGTCAGGCCATAGATGAGGGAAAGGTGGTTCACACAGCCTACCTTGACCTCGCCAAGGCTTTTGACACCATTCCCCACTCGGGTATTACAGAAAAACTCACCAGCCTGAACATAAACCCCTACATCACAAGACGGGCTGCCAACTGGCTTACAGACAGAACTCACAGGGTAAGAATAGTGGGCTTCAGGTCCGACTCTAAACCAGTCACAAGTGGTGTCCCATAAGGCTCGGTCCTGGGACCCCTACTGTTCAGCATATACTTTTCAGAAGTACAGGCAAACACAGGAGGACTATGGCTAACCAAGTTCACTGATGACTGCAAACTGGGAGCCATAATTGACTCTCCGGCTGACACGGACATCCTCCAAAAGGGCCTTACTGAAACGAACACCTGGTGTCAAAGTCATGGCCTCAAGCTAAATGCCAAAAAATGCATAGTCATCCCATTTGGGAAAAATAAACACCCATGAATTACCACATAGGTGGCAGCCCCCTTAATACAGAAAAGGTAATAAGAGATCTGGGGACCCAGGCAGATAGTAATCTCTCCTTTGACAATCATATTTCCAAAGTAGTTAGGAAATCCTTTTATGTGGCCCATCTAATTACTAAAGGGTTTGCATCTAGAAATAAAGAGGTTATAGTGCCCCCCTACTCATCACTCATTAGACCCATCATAGAGTACAATGCCCCATTTGGGCTGTACCTCACAAGACACTGCCAACAGCTGGAAAGACCAAAAAAGTACCTCGCCAAGAAGATTACTGGCCTCAAATATATGTCCTATGCAGCCCTACTGAAAAAACTCTGGCTGTACTCAGAGGCATATTGCTTACTCAGAGGTGATCTCTGCCTGACTTACAAAGCCATGCCCAATTCAGAATTGATGGACATGCTCCACCTAAAGAAATCCAAGTCACTGCAAGCCACGTACTCTAGTTAGCTAAACCTCACCACAACAATAAATAGAACAAGTTGGAGGGATAGATTCCTGTCACAGAGACTCCCCATGCTTTGGAACAAAATTCCAAATTACATCAGGCAGAGCCCCTCACTAACACTCTTCAAGTGAAACCTTGACGAGTAGATGGGTAACAGAAAATACACCCCTGGGATCACTTCATTGGCTCTGCTTGACAGAGGATCAGTTAATTAATCAATGGGGCAGTGAAAGCTGACACACTCTGGCTAGGCTTATAAATGCCCTCGGGCAGATAGCCTAGTACCTACCTATGAACCTATGAACTCTGGATTCCCAAGGAATCAACAGTTGACACATGTTGACATACTCCTATTATTAACAAAAGGTATGAAGATATGATAGGCCCAAAACCAAGAAACATAACAGCTTAAATTGCTTTGCAACCATAACCTTGTAACTACTCATATATGAATGTGATGAGGTTGTAGGAGGGCCTCAATCTGGGTATTTGTCCATTAAGACTCTAGGCACTAAGTAAAGTCATTTCAATGTGTTCTGAATTAAACTTTACTCGGTTGAAATGTCCAGTAAATAATTTCTGGCTAAAAGTGCATCATGGAGGCAAAAAGGTTTTAGCCAGAATGCTAAAGCCATTGAAAGAAAGAATGGACCTTCCCTGGCAAAGCAAGTAGGGCACCTAAGGCCATTCACACCCACATGGGCCACTACCAGGCAATAACCATACTTGCAAAGATGGAAAGATCTAAGTTCCGGCGTTAAATTCCAGATTCTGGCTCCAAAGTACCTCCTGATAGCTTATTTACTCTGTTCTAGTTCATACTGATGAGGGTGGTATCCACATGCCTGACAAAAGAAGCATCTATTACTAAAAGATTGCTGTGGGTAGATGCATTCTCAGTGGGTCCCACTAGGGCTTATGGGTTTGGAATCTGGACCCTTATGACTCTTATGCACTGGGTATAGTTATGTGAAGTCAAGGTGAGGATGTTGCAATCTGAATTAGTAGTTGACATCTCTTACTTCTTGGTTTGGCTTAGATATTATTTTCTTAACAAACTGGTGTGGTAAAGGTAGTTGGCGCTGTAAGTGTGCATGTTTTATGCTTACTCAAGTGTTTTTATGTGAGAAAGTAACCACCAAGTTCAATACTTGCTTACACCTCTCACATATTGAATCATTGTGAAGTAGCAGTAAAGGGTTTTCAGTAAGCATGAAACAGTTACTATATTGACACAAAATATGTAGTGCTATTAGACTGGGTACAGATGGGGTAGAGCTTACTGAGTTTCTAAAATGAACAGTGCAGTCACAGGGTATGACCTGCACTTCATATAGAGGAGGAATGTCATTTTTCAAACAATTTCTTACAATTAATCAAACTTCTCTATAAAAACTCCTTTACATATATTAAGGTAGACTCATATACTTCCTAATCAATCATGATTACTAAAGGTACTAAACAGGATTGTCCCTTGTCCTCATTGCTTTTTGCTCTAGTTATGGAACCTTTTGAAAATTATATAAGATCAAATAAAAACATCAAAGGCATATTAATAAATACGATTTAATCCCCAAAATACAATTATTTGCAGATGACATCCCATTAAATTTGACTGATTGCAATTCTTTTCTTATTGCAGTATTCCAAGCAATAGAAATATCCCAGAAAAAAATGGGGCTCAGTTTTAATGAGAATAAGATGAAAATACTACCTGTTAATTATAATATTAATAAAATAGATAAGAAATTACATAAATACATTGTGAAAGATGGTAAAAGCACTTACTTGGGCATTATATTGTCTAAAAATAACTTAAATTCCATAAAACAAACTCTTAATTAATGGAATATTTTTTCACTATGGAAGAGACACGCTCCTTAATTAAATTAAAATGACTATTCTTCCTAAAATTCTGCATAGAATACAATCTTTAGCCTTTCCACAACCAAAACATGTAAAAGAGTATATTTCCTTGTTTCTGAGATTTTTATGGTTTCCTAATAATCAAGATTGCCTTTAAACCATCACATTAGTGATTGCATATCAGGTGGTACTGGTCTTCCAGATTTAATATTATATTCCTTATCTTCAATTATTAAGACAATAATTTCTTGGTTAAATAACAATTATAACACCAAATGGAAAGATATTCAGGGAGGTGTTTGGTGTAAATCCAACAATTTAACAAAATCATATCATACTAAAATAGCTACTAATACATTTCATTGGTTAGTAAAAGACTATTTTATAGAAAACAAAAAGCAAACCACTCTTATTATAATAATATGATAATAACCTCCTTTAAAAAATTCATTTTCAGGAAACCTGAATATAAAGCATGAATTTTCTTTGCATTTCCAGTTGTCTATACTCAAAATAATATTGCTACAGTTAATTCAACAGCAATGACTACATTTAAAGACACAAACCTGTTATACTGGTATAAATTACTAGACAATGGGAAGTTACAAAAGGTTGACCATATCATTAATAAGTTTGAGTTAAGCAAACATAAGTAGTTAGAAATTGAAAACTGTAGACAACTGGTTGAATATAAGATTAATCTAATGCAACCAATATCCCCACATTCATTGATTTATCCAGTATTCTAATGTACCAAAATATAATTGGAAAGGGACTTCTATCTAAAATATATAAGGTACTTAAGAAATCAACAGAATGTCACAGAGAAAGCTATCAGTATTATTTTACAGTTGCTAATAATAACTTCCCAAGTAAAGATGATAAAAACTAACACCCCAATCTTCAAAACAAATTACTTCATCACTAGGATGTAGGTTAAGGTGGAAAATGGAAACATGAGCCACAAAGCATTATGGTAAACAATGAAGTTTATATCACATGGGATCACCCATTACCAACAGTTCAAAAGATATATGTTAGAAAACCAGATATAATGGTCCAGGAAAAGAAGACAAAAGTAGCATTGATCACTGAAATCGCTACACCTAGTGACTTCAGTGTCTTGCGTACAGAGAGACACAAAGTCATAAAATATCAGGATCTGCAGGCAGAAATGAGAGCAATGTGGAAGAAAGATACCCAAACAGTTCCAACAGTAGTAGGAGCAACGGGTCTTATAAAAAAGAATTTACAAATGTATTTAGATATGTTACCAATCCATGTAACCCCATATGAATTGCAGAAGGAGGCATTACTGGGCACATTGTGGGTGCTGCGAAGAGCACTTGTGGTTGACATCAAAGACTGAAACAATACTAATTTCATGAACTGTAATCGTACTTTGACTTAGGAATGGGGCCCATTCCTGTCATTGTATTAGAAACCCAAAAGATTGGAGAAATTAAAAAAAAGTGGAGGTTATTCTCTTAGAAGATCTTACATAGAACCTTTATCATACCACATAAAATTGCAATGATGACATAGGATGCTGGAGATGTAAACTAAATTTTAAAGCTGACTGGCAGCATACGTTTTACGATTATATAAAACTTAAAACATATTGGGATAATATGAATTCTCTCTTACAGTCTGCTTTTAATAATAAATTTATGCTGACCAAATCTCTTATTTTATTTAATACACCAATTGTCACTTGTGTCATGAAAATAAAATGCCCTTTTTTATGGAGTATCTTAACATTAGGAAAAACAGTTATCACCAAGTACTGGAAGAATCAGATTACTCCTACTATGAAGGAATTTGCACACTTGGTAACTGAAGTTTGTCATCTACAGCGTATCATGGTCAAGACAAGAACATCTAGAATCACCTCCTCATATAATATATGATTGAAATTCAAAGAACTAGTGGATAAATAGACTTTATTAACTAACAACTACTCTTATCACATTTCTTTTTCTGTTTAAAAAACATTGTTTTGTAGTAGGCAGCATTGTAAATAGTTAATTTAATTGTGTAATATTGTTCTTCTAGATATGTATATTTGTTTTATATTTCTAAGAAAATTTTGTGTTGTATCCCCTCCTGGTTCATAAATATTGTATAGTTAACCACATAGTCTATTCTGTCCAATATGTACAGCAAAATTAAATATGTGTAAGCTGATCTGTTAAACTCTGCATATACTCAATATCTTGCTATGTATCAAAGATTCTTTTATAACATCCAGACAAATAGTTGTTCAATTTTCCAACTGATTCTCCTGTTTGTTACTCCTGCAAATTGTTACATGCTATAAATACCTGTTTAACAAATTTCTATCATCATGTATGTGGTTATGGAGCTTTTCTCCCCAGGCCTCCACTTAAAATAGGCTCACACCAGCCCAGTGGGCTTTCCTAGTCAACAAAAGCAAATAAAATAAAATAAAAAAAATATAAAATATATTAATGTTTTGTTGTTACAATTCTCAATAAAAACAAATGAGAAATGAAAGTAGGGTATAATGGATTGGATTACAAAATTGTTATTCTATAGGATGTGGCTAAAAGAGACAATAGTCTGCTGTATGACTCCTGTGCAGACATTACTGAGAATGTGATTAATACTGCACATTGTACACAGACCCCCATTAATATTCTAAAATGTGCATGCTGATTGGTCAGCGTGCACATTGTAAATCAGAGTTATACTAATGGAAAAAGGTCCGGTCGCCCGAACATTTTCCATTAGTATAACTCTTTTTTTAAAGCAATGGAGAGCGCAAGATCACCATTGCTTTTTGCACACTGTCTTGCTATGTTAAATGAGTTTAACATAGCGAGACAGCTTTAAAAAGTAACGGAGATCTTCCTATCTCCGTTTAAAGGTGTCTCGCTATGTTAAATGGGTTTAACATAGCGAGACAGCTTTAAAAAAAAGCAAAGGAGATTCTCTGTTGCTTTTTTTAAAGCTGTCTCGCTATGTTAAACTCCTTTAACATAGCAAGACACTTTGTAAAAAGCAATGGAGATCTTGCTTTCTCCGTTGCTTTTTTCAAAACTGTCTCGCTATGTTAAATGGGTTTAACATAGCGAGACAGCTTTAAAAAAAGCAACGGAGATTCTCCGTTGCTCTTTTTAAAGCTGTCACGCTATGTTAAATTCCTTTAACATAGCGAGACAGTTTGCAAAAAGCAACGGAGATCTTGCTTTCTCCATTGCTTTTGCCCACAGCTCTGATGTACTGCATAAGCATACGTATGCGTAGTACATCAGAACTGCCGCAGAATACCATACAGCTGCGGAAGGGCAGCAAGGAGCAGCAATGCCATTATTTAGGAAAAGTAATTTTTTTTTTCTTAAATAATGTCATTGTATAATATCAATAACCCACTTCTGGGTGTGGGTAATGTTGGATTTACCCACGGTTGTCTTTGTTTGGCTACTCGGGCTTCATCCTTGAGACCAAACCACAGCAACCGTGGGTAAATCCAGCATTACCCATACCCAGGCCTGGGTTATTGCTATATTATTAACAACAACCACACCAAGCCAGGTCTGAATTTGTTAGATATACTCATCAGTGGCCACATTTTATATTATCTTTAAAACTGGAGAGATTTTCTAGGCAAGTAATGGTTTTCAAACCACTACCATAATTTTGCTGATTTTTTTTACAATTCCTTTTATCTTATGCGTAATTTTTAAAATCTTGCTTAATATAGAGCCATTTAGCCTGTTCATACCTACAGTATCTTTTGTATACTTCCTTTTAACATTACTACCTCCTTATGGTGCCACGGCATTTTAGCAGGCTGACTTACCAATTAGTAATAGGCAATATGTGTAAGAAAAATATGCAATTACTACTAAACACTGTTACTAGCTTCTTATTTATATGCACATATTTGCATTCATATTTTCATAAATGAGTGAGGTGCATGCTGGAGGTGCATAATGTGAAATGTATCTAGTCAAACAAAAATGCTGTGCACGTAGGTTCTGCACGGCCGGAAAGTACCAAGTATGAAACACAAGTGGCCAGCAGTTAGTGTATCCAAAAAGAGCATAAAAACTGAAAAATAAAATAATGAAACTTTATTAACCACAGACCGGTTTCGGCAAATCGATGCCTTCTTCAGTGTGAGTAAATGGACATACATAATCACTCAGAACATGCATATTTATATGTAACCTCCACCAATGAAACCATAGTATGTTCCCACAATCTATTGCATATACATGAGCTGGTAAAAAGATATATGAAATACCTAAACAATAAATTTATAAATGTGATAAGGTTAATCATAAATGTAAATAGATCCTGAACAGGTTATACACTAAAACAATGGCCCATATTATGACCAAAAGCCCAACTTGAAAAGCTATAATATGCATATCAAAGATTATAATACATGAAACAGAACTAATATAATAAATATGTGTCTGCTGACAAAAATATTAGTGACCACTATGTCCCCTATTATAATTGGAAAACATGAATAACAATATTATATACATAATGTATATTAATATATAATAACTATGACAAAAAGGGAATGTATGTATTCCCATAAAAATTGTGGTGTTAACCAGTCATACAATTCCCATGTTAAGGGATAATATTTGTCATCACTAGCAAAATCCATATCTTCCATGATAAAGAATTAATTATAAATGGTCATTCAGGCCCGGTGGAAAAAGGGCACCCAAATTGATGATCCAGTATTTTTCCTTATGATTTAATATGCTATACCATCCTTGTGTATTACTTCTGTCCCCAATGATTCTATCAATAATCATGAAAGAGAACTGGGCAAGATCATGTTTCAACACATGTCGGTAAAGGGCATTGATTTCCTTTTTGTTCTTGATGTCACTTCGATGTTCATTGATATGGGTTCTGAGTGGTCTAGAGGTCTGGCCTACATAAAAGGCTGAACATCTACAACTAGCCAAATAAATTACCCAATTACTGCTACAATTACCAAAATCCTTGCAATCATAAACTCTACTAGTATTCTGACTGGAAAATTGTTTTGATTTATTTACCTGTTTATAGGAACTACAATGGCCACAAGGATAGGTACCAACTAATTGATCACCAGATATAGTTAGCTGTTTATAAATAGCCCCACCGCTTTCAGTGTGTTTAAAGTGAGAAAACAGGGACCCCAAGGGTTTACCTCTGCGGTATGTAAACTTACATTCCGAACCCAAGACAGTTCTCAGATAGTCATTGGCCAGAAGAATGTTCCCATATCTGTTTATAATAGCCCTGATGGCATTATAATTCCTGCCCTTAACATGGGAATTGTATGACTGGTTAACACCACAATTTTTATGGGAATACATACATTCCCTTTTTGTTATAGTTATTATATATTAATATACATTATGTATATAATATTGTTATTCATGTTTTCCAATTATAATAGGGGACATAGTGGTCACACTAATATTTTTTGTCAGCAGACACATATTTATTATATTAGTTCTGTTTCATATATTATAATCTTTGATATGCATATTATAGCTTTTCACGTTGGGCTTTTGGTCATAATATGGGCCATTGTTTTAGTGTATAACCTGTTCAGGATCTATTTACATTTATGATTAACCTTATCACATTTATAAATTTATTGTTTAGGTATTTCATATATCTTTTTACCAGCTCATGT
The DNA here is from genome assembly GCF_019279795.1 of Protopterus annectens. NCBI lineage: Eukaryota > Metazoa > Chordata > Ceratodontiformes > Protopteridae > Protopterus > Protopterus annectens. The sequence goes on along the minus strand of NC_056728.1, from coordinate 850,515,942 downwards.
ATATGCAATAGATTGTGGGAACATACTATGGTTTCATTGGTGGAGGTTACATATAAATATGCATGTTTTGAGTGATTATGTATGTCCATTTACTCACACTGAAGAAGGCATGGATTTGCCGAAACCGGTCTGTGGTTAATAAAGTTTCATTATTTTATTTTTCAGTTTTTGTGCTCTTTTTGGATACACTAACTGCTGGCCACTTGTGTTTCACGCATAATGTGAAATGCCATTATGTGAGACCAAAAATACACTGTTACTGTCCGTACATATTGCACTATGTTAGAGATATTGATAGTAATTATGATGATATGCAACATTCTATATACATACATATATATACATATATATATATATATATATATGTCTTTTCGGCTTTTCCCAGTTAGGGGTCGCCACAGCGGAACTCTGGTCCGCTAATGATTGGCAGTAGATTTTCATGAACGACGAAGTGCCAGCTTTACACCCAACCTTCAAGGAAGGTTTACCCATTTACGCATGTCTTTTGAATGCCACCCAATGGCGGGGAGGACATGCAGACTCCACACAGAAGGCCCTCCCCGCACTCCAGCTGAGAATCGAACGGGATAACCTCTTGCCGTGAGGCAACAAAGCTACCGCTGCACCACCGCAGCTTATATATATATATATATATATATATATATATATATATATATATATATATATATATATATATATATATATCTATATATATATATTATTTCCATAACCAGTTGACTTACAAACTATATCAAAACATCAGTTGGATCCTCAGATGATGTCCACTCAAGCTGTACAGCTTGACAGGTATTGAAAGTTATTTATTTTGTTAATTATGCAGATAGACATAATTTTTCATAGGTTCATAGGTAGGTACTAGGCTATTGGCCCTAGGGCCTATATAAGCCTTGCCAAAAAGGTACCCTGGCTTTCGCCACCCAAGAAAATTATTTTCCTGTGTCCCTGTCGAGCAGAGCCACAGTAGTGATCCCCGCGGTGAATTTCCTATTTCCCATCCAATCATCAAGATTTTTCTTGAAGAGTGCTAATGAGGAGCTCTGTTTGTCATAGATAGGTAGTCTGTTCCAGAGTATGGGAAGTCTCAGGAATCTATCCCTCTGGCTTGTTCTGTTTATTGAGGTGACAAGGTTTAGGTCCCTACAGCGTGTAGTTCAGAGGGATTCGGATTTCTTTAATTGGAGCATGTTCAACAGCTCTGGGTTTGACATAGCTTTGTATGTTAGGCAGAAATCGCCTCTGAGTAGGCAATATGTGATGGAATAAAGCTGGCGTTTTTTGAGACGGTCTGCATAGGGTATCTGTTTGAGGCCAGTAATCCTCTTTGTGAGGTATTTTTTTGGCCTCTCCAGTTTTTGTAGATGTCATCATATTTCTGTAGCTGGTGCAATAAACAAAATAAAGTGAGGATTTTCATCTCATACAAGAGACTTCATCAGATGGTCTCTTGTATGAGATGAAAATGTTCATTTTATTTTTTCAGGTTGTTTTAATAAATTAATCCTTAGACCATTTCTGGACCCTTGTTTGGCATTGGTTGTCTTTGGTTTAAAGCCTGTAGTCTCCTTGCAGCAAATGGATAACAGGACACAGACAAGGGCACAATATCTTGTAATTATGTCTGGATATCACCTCTTCTAGGTGGCTGTTACTCAGTGTGGATTGGGCCCCACCATATTGAAAACAAGTGGGCTCAAGAACCATTGGAGAAAGGCTTGTTGGCTGACAGACACAGAGGGAAAATTATAAAAGCAAAAATGTACACACTCTTTCATGCCATAAAATGCTAAGAAAATATACCCCTCTCAAGATGTATGAGCTGAAGTAGTGGGATATGCATATTCATCTGTTAGGATAGCTTAAGGGGCTTAAACCAGACTTTTTTTTAGCAATGAATATTTGGTGCCATTCTAGTTGCAAAGGTGCATACCAAAGAGAGTATTGCATTCATTGATGGGTCAGATAAGGAAATAATATAGAAGGACAGGACAGCCTTTGATCTAGATAAGAAGCACCAACAGCTTGGTGAGGTAGAAGGACTTTATAATTACAATGTAGGCATGTTGTTTAAAAGAGGTATCATTGTGTATGAAGGAAACCAAAACGGTTTTAAAGGGTGATAAAAGGAAGGGGCAAGGGCTTTATTGAAAGTAAATAAGTTACATTTCTTGATGTGTAAGGTGAACCCTTGTCTAACTCATCAGGTGTTGGTCTGATCCATGTTCTGCTGAAGAATATAGGTATCATGGGGAAGGGACTGACAACTGCACCTAATCTGCCATCATTTGCAAATCATGATTAGCCAGATACCTTGGATGATTAATTTTATTTCTGAATATTAAATGCAAAAAGGGACTCAAGAGTGAGTTGTGTGGAATGCCAAAACAGATATCACTGCAACTAAAAAATATATTGTTTACCTTAACTATGTGAGTTCTGCCGGTAAGCTAGTTTGATGTCCAGTAGATAATATATGTGTTTATGCTGAGACTGAAGTGGTTGTCTCTGATACCAATAAGAGGAATGGCATCTAACAATGTGGTAAGTCCAAGGTGGGCAATATTAACAGTCCACCTTATATCTAAGGCTTTCATGACTTTATAAAAGAAATCTGCTGGGTTGTGTAGACATGGCTTGCCTTGACAAATCCAAACTGAGTTGAAATAGTGGTTTGAAGGTCACCTGATTAGATCATCAATAATGTATTCCATGGTTTTATAGAAAATGCTAGTTAGATTAATAGACCTATAGTTATTGAGGTCTGTTGTGCTCTGCTCTTGTAGAGAGTTGCAACTCTTGTAGTTCTCCAAACTTCAGGTACATAGCTATAGAGAGACTAAGGTTAAAAAGTCTTAAGAGTTGGACTATGTGGTATGTGATACTTGCAAGAAGACTTTCTACAATATTGTAAGGACTCGTAGAATTAGTATTTTTAATTTGTTGAAAATGCCGATGTACTTGATGTAGGGTGATTACACAATGTAAAGAGAGAAAATAGGGTTAGGAATGCAATGGGACACGTGTGAAGTGTGTAGCTGAAGCTAAATGTGTGAGACAAAATATTAGCTATGGTTTCTGAGTCAGAGTGGGACATGCAAACTGAGATCATTTCAGATGAGGACTATATATAAGTTCTGCACTTTCTAATGTGGATGAAGAAGGCCTTGTGGTAACTCTTGGTATAACTGGCTTGGGAGATTTTTGATGGCTTCTATAATGTGAAGGGATTTTGTTTTTTCAAAAGTTGTGAGCCTTTTTTTAATAAACTTGATTTATTCCAGATTTCTACCATGCTGGCTTGGGAATTTATCACAGTTCTTGGGGTAGACAGGAAAAGTGTCTTCAATACATTCTTTTATTACAAAGTCAAGTCTGATGAGTATATAAAATCAAGTTTGATGCAATGAGATATTAGTTGTTGTTCAGGTTGTTAATTAGTAACAATAAGCTGGTTTAACTCATTCACTCCAATGGAGCTCATAACGTTTGCACAGTCACTTCCAATGGGTGGAGCCTAAGCCTTTTGACAGCATCAGATTATGTCCTCACATTTCAAACAAATGTTCATATCTCTGGAACCATAGGGGTTATGGAAGAAGTATAAATGGCAAACTCTTCAGCACAAACTGTTTTATATGGACAGTATTCTTTAGGTTCTAGGTCTTAAACCACATTTTATAAGCCAGAGTAAACACAGTAACTATCACATTTGTTGTTGTTGTTGTTTGTCTTTTTGGCTTTTTCCCGGTAAGGGGGTCGTAATTTGTAAACAACTTACAGTATCTCAGCAACCAGTCAAGTTACACACATACTGTCAGCAGCATTTTATTCATCTAGCTGAGAAGTTTCATGCAAAGCTAAGGAGTTCTATCTGTGTTACTTAGTTGTTGAGATATTCAGAAATGTGAAAATGTATATCTATATAAATTAATGTCATAAAAATAACAGTTAATATATATTTACCTTCACTAGACAGAGGTCAAATATTAATACAGTTGAGTTTGTCATTGTATAAGCTTTAAGATGAAATATTTAAAAACCTTGTACATAGCATGGTTTTGGAATTATCCGTGCAAATATGAACAAGCAACATTTGACATCTAGAGGTATCAGTAGAAGGTAACTGCAGATGCACCCAGAGGCATCACTTGGATGTAATGAGTTAAAAAATAAACATGAAGTACTATAAGATTTATACAGATGGGGAGGCTTGTTGTAAGAGGGAAGCTTACAACTAGGTAATCTGATTTAACCCAGGTGCTGGTGGCTTGCTGGGTGGTAATGAGAGTGAGTAGTTGGTAATAAAAACATTTCTCTTCCATGCAACACATTTTGTTTACTTTAAATGATAAAAAATGGTTCTTAACATCAGTGATGGCTAAGTGCTATTAAAACAATAAGTGCTTTCATTTTACAGTACTTTTAAAGACTTCAACAGTTACTTTAAACGATATCCAAAATAGCCTTACCTAAAGTACTCTATATATAATATACAACATAAGTTAAAGATAAACAGTCTCAGTGTGGGAGACTTCTGTGATACGTGTTTCTAGATTAAAGATAGATTTTTTTCTCAGACAGAAACAAAGGAAACAAAATGTAGCCAATAAAGAAGCATTTGTATGATTAGAATAGTCTAACATTTTAACTAGTGGATTTAGAGATCACTATCTAAAGTGCAAAACTAAAAACTGTCACGATTTATAAATAAACCCCCACAGAATAATCTAACCATCAGATAAAAAATAACAGTGCCGTTTTAGGTTTATCAAAAGAATAATAAGCATCTACATTATCTTCTTAAATCCAAGTATTTTTGAAAATTAAAAAGAACATTGTAAAATACAATAAAAGAAGAAGAAACAATTAAGTCTAATTTGCAAAGAATAAACTCCATGTAGATACCATACAGTTATTTTAATTATGTATTACCATCCTATAACATTTCTTCAAGATAAAAACGATTAACAGCTGCTCAGTCTTCCAGCAGTAATCAGCCTCAAAGTATAGCCTACAGCAAAATAATTATAGTCTAACAAGTTTAGCTCTTATGATAAAATTGTTGATAGAGTTTTGCTGTCTCTTGAGAAGAAGCATCTGAATATTTAACACTATCCACAGTGAAAACTAACACAGCTTAGAACTTTATTTGAAAATGTATCCTTCTTCTTATCAGTACTTACACAAATTCTGAGAATTGCTGACATTTTTCTATTTCTTGTGCAAATTCATGGAAACTTTTTTCATTTAAAGATTATTTTATTAGTTTTCATAGACCATTACCCTGTGTCATTGCTGGGGACATAGAGAGATAAGGCCCTGACTATGGTCCAGCTGTATGCATTTGATAAGCTGCACAGGCACATGACAGAGATGGCTGGGTAGGGCAGGCATGTCCATCCTGTTGGGTATCTCCACGCTCCCCTCCCCACAGACAGCTACAAACTCATATTATTCCCTTGGAGGAGGAGCTGTGATGCAAATACATGGCCACAGAGGTGGAAGTGATGCTCACCAAACCACCAATAGATGGTAGTCTTCACAATGTGGATCAAGCTACTTGGGTTTGTCCTCACACTGTAAACAAACATCTACTGTGTGGTAGATTTTACCCAAATTCTTCCCACAGTCACTTTAACAAAGGAAAAATGAGCAAAATGAAAAACACTTAAATTGTTTCACTTCTTTTCCAAGCTACCTGGGTCTCTCCTCATACTGTAAACAAACATAATCAGTGCAGTGGATTCTACCCAGGCTCTTCCCACAGTCATGCTAGCAATAAAAAAGCAAGAAAAAAGAAAACCCCTTCAGATGCATTTCCAGTTTTTCCTGCCAGCTGTGCTGAGTGTCTAACACTTCTGCTTTACTCTTTTATAACTATGTTAGGGAAGGAGGAATCACCATGACTGCTTTTTGCTCGACTCTTCCTTTGAAAACACTTCCACCTCAATAGGTACATTCCCTTTAATGTTACTGTACTCCATTAAAGTTGTGGAACAACATACACTGCTTTACTTCATATGATTATTACCATGGCCCCTTTTCTCCAAGCTCTCATTTCTGAATAACTCATGCACTTGTGCCTACCTCTTTTTCAGCTCACTGCTAGGCACAGGCCTTGAGTAATTAATTCCTGAGAAAGTGGGAGCTTTGTCCTGCTTTGCTTTCTTCCCACCCCAGTTCCCCAACCACCCCAGACAACCCAATGTATTTCCTCTGATAGCCACCGACCATCATACCCTCAAGACACACCTCTTAAAAAGACACCTCAACAAAACTACATAACTCCCTTATCTCACTGCTCTTATAGTCAGTGTCACAATATTACTGGAAGGCTTAACTCTCACTTACAACTTCCTGCACAAACATATGCATTCAGGCAGTAAAATGTTCCTTTTTCCACAACTTACCCTCTTCTACCTGTTTCTCCTTTCCTCTTCACCTCCTTCACTCCCATACAAACAATAACAAATATCTTTATATAACACTTACACAACCGATCATCACATCAACATTTATTACCCCATTCTTCCATAACAAACCACCACAGCAATCCCCCTGATGATCAGACCAAACCCATTCCCCAACTCACTACTGTCAGAATTGCTCTGTTGTTTCATTACTAAGAATCAGAAACATTTTCTCTTTACCAAAAAGGCTCCAAAGACCTCCTAAAGACTATCCCCTATAATCTTTATACTCCTTCTAAAGAGTAACATTGAACTTAGTCCAGGTCCAACAACTGCCTTTCCTCAACATCAAAACTATTCTCTTCCTACTCTGGCCTGTGCACCCCTCAATGTCCATAGCATTAGAAACAGACCAGACCACCCACATAAGTGCTTTTATTTCCATGCACAGCCTAGACATCCTAACAGTCACAGAATCCTAGAACAAACAATGCTCCACAAATTCCAACACTTTCTAACTTCCTACAAGTCTGTTAATGATTCCAGACCAAATAAACAGATGAAGGCTCTCTAATTATGTACAAAAATAATCTAAACCCAATAGTCATTGCCCAAGAAAACTCTTCCTCAGATTCTAGGCTTACTTGGATTCCCCTAAAATTTCCAACTCCCAAAGTTAAACCACTACTGTTAACTACAGCCTGTCTACCACACCCTTCTTCCCTAAATAAATTAAAATTATTCATCACTATCATCCTTAATAGCTGCCCTAAAAATGACAGCATAATCATTCTAGGTAATTTCAGTTTTAATTGTCTTGGCTTCCTTTCATCCAACATGAATACTTTCCTAGCAGACCTGTCTCCTTCAACTTACAAAAGAACTAACAAGACCAAACCTCAGGTCTTCCAAACACTCTACACTTGTGTAGATTATTACAAACATGCCAAACTCCATTTACAACATAAACATGCCACCACCACTAAGGGACCACTGCCCCGTCACCTTTGCAATTGTCAATCCTTGTATAAAACTGCCACCAACATGAAAATACTTCAGAAACTGGAGTAGCTCTAATACTGGGAAAGCCAGAACCTTTCTTACATCTCACAGGTGGACCATATACTTTCCTTACATGGCCTAATGTAGCAGCTTTAAGCCTAACCAACTTTCTACTCCAGCTGCATAAACCCACAAAAACTGAATGGCTGTCCACTGAACTTAGATATCTTTTAATTCTAAGGGATAAAGCATGTCAAAAATGGAAATACCCCCCCCCCCCACAACTGACAACCACACATCCTCGATAGTCTTATGTAATCTAGCCAAGAAGTCCATCTGAAAGCACACAAGAAATCTCCAAACAAATAAACAAATTATCCTCTTACATTCACCAAAAACAATGGAAAGAGGTTAACCTACTTTAAGGAAGAAAATTTCCTCAAGATATACTGTCTGCAAACACTATTTAGTGTGGTACAACAAAACGTTCTCCATCAATAAACTCCATGCCTCCCACAGATCATGCATTGCCACCAGCATTCACCCCTTCAAATGTATACATCCCTATTCTGCTTGAAAATATTTCCATTGTCACGCTCCTGGATCTGACAACATAAACCCCTGGTTCATATATCATCTATGTCTTCTTCTCACCCATATATATAACAACACGCCACAGATTTGGAAATCTGCTCTAATTAAACCCCTGCCAAACTATGCCAACCCAAAATGGTACCTCTCATTTCCATCAAATAACCATGCTCCCAATTCTGGTCAAACATTTTGAGAAGATATTCTACACCCAACTCTCCCTCCATATCCAGCAGTGTCACCTGCTCTCCTCCAAACAATGTGGATTCTGGCCTAGACAAAGTACTATGACAGCACTTTGATCCCTAAATGATGAGATCCTGATAAGCTCTGATAGTGGCCTCCTTACAGGTGCTCTATTTATAGACCAAACAAAGGCACTTGATCTCATTGACCACTATCTTCTCCAAAACAAACTAATTGAATTTGGAATCAGTCCAGATGCCACTCACTGATTTAAAAACCTCCTCACTGACAGACACTTCAGAGTTAAATAGGATCCTCCCAATCAGTATCTGCACCTGTTATGAAAGGTATACCTCAAGGATACATCTCCCCCTTCTCTTATTAATATTCATTAACAAACTTGCCTGTGACTTACCCCATCTCTCACTTATAATGTAACCTGATGATATGCCTATTTACCAGTCAGGTCACTTTCATACCAACATTCAATGCCAATGCTATTTGGACTTAAATGAGCTCCATCAATGGCTTATGAACCATAAACAACTTCTCAATGTTTTTTGGAACTCCTCAAAAAATTCACCAAATACATGACTCTTAACTATTTTTGACTTATACAACCATTCCATAGAGACATCATCAACCTTGAAATACCTAGGACCATGGCTTGATCAACCACTAAACTTCCATGTCCACATTGACAAAGTGAGAGGTAAAATAAACTCCCTCCTCTTGTGGGCCAAAAAGATTTCCAATTTTCTATCCCAACCCACCAGAGTAGTCATTGGCAAAAGAGTTCTCCTTTCTCAACTTGAATATGGGGTCCCAATTTTTGCTTCTGTCTCCAAAAAAAAAAATGTCCCACTCCAGACTATCTCTAACAGTAGCTGCTGAGTCATCTCAATCTTGCATCTCTGTGAACATCACTGTATCACCCTAGAAAAAAACAATGGCTATCCATAAAACAAAGATCTAACCTACTTTTAGGATCCCAGCTGTCTACAAACTAACCCATCTCCACATATTTACTTCACTTGCAGGTAGACTTCATGGAAAAAACTCCTACAACCTGAGACACTACTCATAAGCCATCCCAACTCTCATTACCCAAAGAAGCAAACGCCATTGTACTGCACATGCTTTCTGCTCTAAGGGGCCTACTCTTTGGCAAGCTCTCTCCACTGACATGAAGGAAATAAGTAGTGGCATAACTTTTAACAGAAGTATTTGACTTTTGAAAGATGTTAAATTCAGTCACACAAAAGACTGTATCTGAAGTGTTATGCATTTATTTCAAATTCAGAATGCAACTCAAAAAGCATTCTTCATCCAAGCCAAATGCTCCTGCTTCAATGGAGGACAAATCACCTAACGTATCTCCTTTACAAGGCTCTTCTCCTCTCTCAATATTTACTGAAGATTGACACACTTTAGAAACTAATATATATATATATATATATATATATATATATATATATATATATATATATATTGCACATTGCATTCTACTTGATTGTACATTGCACTGTGCTTGTCCACTAGGATGTAAATGTATGTAGTATACATTTTTCTATACTACCCTGTTATTTCTGTATTTTTGTGTTTGTAAAATGTTTTGCATTTCACCCAGGCTGAGCCTAAAATAGGTCAAAATTGATCAGTGCACTACTCAAGAAAACAAATATAAATAAATAAATAAATAAATGTCCTTAAGCTAAACTCTTGAATGAAGTATACTTATGACTAGTTTTAAAAAATAAGAAAGTCTGAGTCGGCTTCAGAAATGTACTTTTTTTCTGTTGATGTGACATTCTTTTCATTCCTGAGTGTTAAACTTGAATTTAGATTACAGGCAATACATTTGTGTTAGCTATTAATCATAAGGCTGACTTTATTGTGGCTTTTCTTACAGTTTTAAATGTAATAGTAAGCTATTACTGCAAATTTCTGTTACAGCTGTGGGAGTACCATATGCCCCTGGTTATGTGAATTTCTTGATGAGGATGGTGGAAGCAGAGTGCATGTATAAAAATGAATTTTTAATAGCATTTATTGAAATATTATTATTACAGAGACAAAATGACATTCATATGTAAGACTGCTGTGATGAAGGTATCTCTTTTACAGGTGGCTTGGGTTCCCATCAGTTCATCGAAACTTCAGTAGTTCGAACACCATATGTTCGAACTGTGAAGTTTGAAAACTGATTATCGTAAAGCCGTGGAACACCGAATTCTTTCCCAGGGAAAGAATTCGGTGGGCCGTTTCTGTTGCTTCACAATTTTCAGCACTGTGGTGGAAAGTTACGGGTCGGGTTCAAGTAAGTGTGCGAATGAGCGGACGTTAGGGTTAGGGCGCGGGTGAAGTGGGTGTGTGATAGTGACAGACTTTACGGTTAGGGCAGGATAGGTGAGTTAGGATTAGGGCGCAGGTGATGTGGGTGTGTGATAGTGACAGACTTTAGGGTTAGGGTGGGATAGGTGAGTTAGGGTTAGGGTGTGGGTCAAGTGAGTGTGCGATAGTGACGGACCTTAGGTTAGGGTTTGGGTTAAGGTAAGTGGATAGATAGTAGTGTATGTACAATTTAGTGTAGTGTTAGATGTAGGATTTTAAGTGTAGGTGTGTGGATTGCTGTTTTTTGGTGTGCTTGTGTTGTGTGTGTGTTTCTTGAAACAGCGATATTTTTCCCTGGGAAAACAAAAATCACTGCTCTAAGCCTTCGATGCTTTTGCACTTGTTCGAACTTCTGCCATTTCATCGAAGTGATATTGACCCGGTGGCTTAAATAACAAATATGTGCCCCTGAATTCACTGCTTACTGTCAGCTAACTGAAATAAATATAGTAATATGGGTTTTGAGCAAAGTACTTCTGACCACAATCTTTGGTGTGACTGAATTTAACATTTTTCAAAATTCAATTAACTACTTCTCTTAAAAAATATGCCATTAAATATTTCAAGTCTCCAAGATTAGATACTTGCCTCTATATAATATGTGCACTTTTTTCAAATGTACAAGAAATATTAAAAATTATGTTGAAAAAAATCTGGTACAAGAAATACAAAAACACACCACCTACATGTATACTTCTCCTTGTGTGGGTCTCTGCAGTTGTTCAAATGTTTTTTTTTGTTTGTTTTGTTTGTCAATATTAACAATGAATGAATGAATAAATAAATAAATAAATAAATAAATAAGTGCAAATAAAACAGTCTCACTTGCATGTAGAATACAAACATAAAGGTTTAGTTGAGTAGGGACTTTCACCACAGCTATAACATACTTCATTAGACTCAATGCCACAAGTAAGAAATCAGATAGCTGATACATAACAGTAAAGATGCAATCATAAAGGTTTGACAAATGCTAAAGAAACACCTAGAACATTTTCAAAAGTATATTAAAAAGACAGTAACAATAAAATTCCTATTGGACATATATCTAGAATTTTTTTTTTGAATTATTAAAACAATGCTTAAGTTTCTTCACATTCAAAACAGATTTAAAATGTCAGTGGGCATTGAGACTTATTGGGTAAGATGCATACAGCCTTATTTACCAACATTATTTAGCTGCAGGTTAAACATTCACTTTTAGAGATATAAGAAAGGTTAGACAGGAAAATCCTCTTCCTTTGAAATTGTGTCAGAGTCATAACAATGATTATACGTTATTGCATACTTTTTATTAAGAAAGGAGATTTGGTGAATGAATGGTGATGCTAAAAAAGAAAGAAATGCATTATTGTACAAACTATGCTTATCTTAAAATTCAGTACTCTGAGACCTACTGCTGAATGATGAGTATTTGGGGAAATAATGGTTTAATAATTTAATTGTTTTTAGTATGTTAATGGTTTCTTTTTTAGATGATATATAATTGTTTTCACTTTCTGATCAGATGTTTATGTGTATTTAAGATTTGTGGTCTTATGACTTTTATTCTTCTTAGAAGGCTTTAACAGGAGCCAAATGCCACTCTTTATAAAATGCTATTTGCATCTGGAATTTGTTGTGTATATCTGCATCCTTTCTTGTTGATGATTTTATATATATGTTCCCTAATCAAGAAATTAAAACCTACCACCCTTGCAGCAGATCTCCACCCAACTGTCTATATAAATCTGCGGATGCCATAGCAAACCCGATCTCTATCCTGAGCAATAGAACTATATCAGAAGCCACTATCCCCTCCATCTGGAAGACATCCCATGTTATTCCACTCCACAAAGGAGGCAGTTCCACCGAACTGTCAAATTACCGACCTATAGTTATTTAGTCACCCCTGGCTAAAATTATGGAAAAGTGCATTCATAAACAATTCCTGAGCCATCTCATTCAGCACAATCTCCTGGCTAACTCACAGCATGGTTTCAGACCATTTTACAGTACAACCACAGCCGTCATCTCCTTCTCCAATGTTATTGATCAAAACTGAAACCACAATAAGCTTTCTTCTGCCCTCTTTCTTGATCATTCCAAAGCCTTTGACATGGTCAACCACTAACTACTCATACACACACTTAAAACTATTCCCCTAGATGTCCAGACTATCCAATGATTCAAATCTTATCTGAGTGGTAGACAACAGGGTGTACTATGGCAGAACAAACTATCTTCCCTTCTACCTATCACGCTTGGGGTCCCTCAGGGCTCTATATTAGGACCAGTATTATTTTATATCTTTATTAATGACCTGTACACAGTCATCCCAACAGCCACCTGCATTCAATATGAAGATGACTCCACTTTGATTTCCTCTGCCCCCTCCCCTTTAAGTCGGCAGACTCTATCCCAAAATGTTTTTAATACTGTCAAAAATTGGCTCTGTAATCGACATCTCCTATTAAATCCTAACAAAATGAAACTACTTTTCTCCCCCACTCATAAAGCCTCTGTTCCAACCTTTACTATAAAATCTAACAATGGCACTGTCATTGTCCCAGATCCCTGTACCAAACTCTAATAACCTCAAGTTTGATATGCATATTAATCAAACTATTAAAAAAGCCAATAAAAAACTTGGCTCACTATTCAAGATCAAACCTTTCCTCACTCCACTAGCTAGGACGGTAATTGCCCATACACATCTATTTTCCACCCTCCTTTATGCATCCCCTCTGTTCACAAACTTAAGTAAGTCTGACCTTAATAAACTCTCTAGCTGCTTTAATCATATTGCTAGATTTGCCACTGGCACAGCATACAGAACACACCACTGTCTGAACCTAAAGAATCTAGGGTGGCTAGAATTGCTTAGCCAACTTCAGTACAATTAGCTAATAGTAGCACATAAAATTCTCTTCCAACCTGAAAACACACCCATACTTTCAAAAAATTTCACTCCTTACAGCAACCTCAAGACACTTTGCTCATCCAACAAATTACTAGTCCAAACCCTTAAAAGCAACAACTCATCTGGAGACTCTCTATATGCCAACTCTGCTGTCAAAATATGGAACTCACTTCCTGCTGAGCTTACTTCAGAACCTGTTCTAACTCAAATAAAAAAAAATCTAAAACTGTACTTTAAAAGGCAATGGCTGTGTCCTTGTTCTAATCCTGACTAACTCAGGCAATATGAACATGTGCTAAAGAGGTATTTTGGCCACCACTACATTGCTTCCTAATAGTTACTCTATAAGAAATCAGATTTATATATGACAGAATGAATATCTTTTATCCTATGTATTGTATTTGTAACAGTGCTTTAACTTGTTTAATGTCAAAAGTTTTTTTGTATGCATCTATGAAGCTTTTCTCCCCGGGCCTCCACTGAAAATGGACAGGTATCCAGTCGGACTATCCCAGTCAACAAATTGAAAATAAATAAATAAATAGACTTTGAATGACAGCTTTGTGACTAAATGTCTCAGGAAGTCAGTGCAGCAGTATAATATTCCTCCTACTTCTCACTTTAAGATAAACATCTTTATTTTTAAATTTTAAAGTTCTTGGTAGTTTGTTTTACTGGATAGAAGACAAAAATCACATTTCTACAACAGAGATTCTCCCTCAGATTTAATAAACTCTGTGTAGGAATAGCATAATTCCTACACGGAGTGCACTGTGGCTGTGTCTGCAGCTCCCCCTCAGCAGTGCACCTTGCATATTAATGAAGGTGCGCTACTGAGAGAGAGCCATGTAACACAGTACAGAATCAGTTTAGGGGGTGTAGTACAGTGTCTGCAGATGAGTAACACACCCCCTGCACTGTTAAAGTGCCAGATGGCACTTAAATAATAAAGTGAAACACATTTAACTAATTTTTTGTTTTTGTGTGTTTGCACAGCATGGCACTTAGCAATCGACAACATGCCAGACATCTAAAAATAGGAAGCGGATGCATTTAATTAGTTAGGAAAGGTCACGTTTAAGCATAGCTAAGTAGTTTGCATGGTGTGGCGGGGTGCTCATCAGTGCTTAAACGTAACTGAGAGCTATATAGAAATGTAAAGCTCTAGTCACCATATCCTCAGTAGCTGAATGGTTAGAGCCATGGCTTTGTGTGCAGTAGGTACACGGTTTGAAAACAGGCCATTTGGCATTTTACGTGCAATAGGGAAATGTTCTAAATTTTTTTTATCATGTATACATTGACATTTGTTAACCAGGTTAGCCCAGCTGGACCAGAAGCCCATTTTCATTGGAGACTCATGGATAAAAGCCCCAGTTACACATAAGTGTCCAGTACATTAAAATTGCACCCCAAGATAATGTAGTGAAATGCATATGTTTAGGAGATATAAAGTAAAATAGATACACATAATAATAAAGTCTCATTAATGAACAATTAGTTTCTATAATTTTTTTTTTTGGAAAAACTCTGGTTTGCCTGTAGCTAAGCTTTGCTAAGCATTGGTAAGTTGCTAAGCCAAGTCAAGCAATGCTTAAACAGGACCTATGTTAGCAGCACTTAGCAAAGCGCAGCTCTGCTTAACTGGCTTGGGCACTGCTAAACAATACCAGTTTAAGCAGTCCTCAGCTCAGCTAAGTGGGTTTGCACACCACTAAGCATTGCTCAGCTGAGCTCAGTGGGTTTGCACGGTGCTAAGCGGAGCTGCACATTTTTAAAAAATGGCCAATGGTGGCAAAGGGTGGGAAAACAACCTTATTTAAGTGCAGTATACAGGAATACAACCAGAACTTGTTGGAGTTTGATCACTGCAGGAGCTATGGCTGGAGATGGAGAGGGTGCACACTTCTGGGTACAGCACTGGGGCATTTTGGGGTCCATGTTCATGGTTGGGCTCCTTGTGAAAGACGATGGTGACTGGCTGCTGCAGGGCCAGTACTAGGGATCTGAATACAAATCAGAGATCTGGGACCAGCTGGCACGTGACTTCACCACTGCAGCTGGCATCCCCTGCACTGGTGAGCAGGTGCATCATCATTATGATGACCTGAAGCATAGGAAGTGGGGCTCTTAGCCCAATGGATCAAAGACGCTCAGGACTACAATGCCCCAGAAGTTTGTAAGAATAGGAACCATTGATTTACCAAATTCTAGTATGAATATCTAATAGACAGGTATACACAATGGTGTGTTTTCCCCCCACAGCTGTAGAGGAAAGAGCTCACAACCTGGAGGCCCATGCAGGGTGGCTGGCCAGGATGCACCAAGAATGTGGTGAGTACAGATATATCTTGCAATATATACACTAATATAAATAAGAAAGAGTACAGTAGTAACTGCCAGTAGGTATATTCTGTTCTGAGTGTACTGCAATGAATGTGTTCATAGACCTGGACTGATATAAGTGAGTATTGCCAAGTACAGTTCAATATAGATGAAAGCATAAAACATGGTAATGTTAAGGAAAGAAAGTTAATACTGCATTAATAATGTTTGGGAATAACATGTGTATACTGTGTTAATAACACATGTTCTGGTAATAAAGTACACCTGCACTGAAAATGTGAAGGGAATAAATTAACTGCATTCCTAATCTACAAGAAATACAGTACAACTGCAGTCAGAATTGTGAAGAATAAATGTAGTACTGCATAGATTGTGGAATAACAGCTGTCTTCCAATGCCTGCATTATTTAAAGTGTAGAACAATGAAGGCTGTCAGATGTATACCAATCACTGTGTCATGTCATCCTCAATAAAGCTGTGTTCTGTCAATTGCTGTGTGTATTCTGGGCTGATGTTCAAGAAATCAAATATTACAGGTGCTGTGAAGTAAACACGGGCATAACACCATGAAGTGACCAAAGGTTGGCCAATAAAGAACTGATATGCTAAAGTGTAGATGTGGAGCTGTGCAACAAGATATAGTCCAATATGATATTTGTTCTGCACTAAGATCTGAACATAGAATAGTACTGTCTAAGGTATTATAATGTGTTTCTCCCAGGATTGTCTTGTGTTAACCTTTGCATTTCAGCTATATGCATTCCTGAACATAGGTACTCTGATGCAGGCAAGTATGAAACTGTTATAGCTGTAGACTGCAAATATACCATCTGCAAATGTATATGGGTTGGGTAGGCAACCCAGGACCCCAATATGGTCTGTACAGATCATACACACATACTCCCATTCACTAGGGATTAATTGTGTACACCTGCATTCCAAGTATTAATATATTGCTCACTTACTATCTCTGTCATGCTTCATACTTGCCTGCATGAAATCCTCCAAAGCAAACTTCAAGTCCAAATTGGCCACATGTACTAGACAATCATAAGGCCTTCTTCACATATGTCTGCAACCTCAAAGGAAGCACCCAGAGCTGTTCAGAACTGGTGGTCATGGACACTGCATATACAAATGCCATAGATAAAACAAACTTGCTGGCTGACAGATTCAGCAAAAACTTTACCCCTCTGTCCCCGATTAGTAAATCAGGACATCCCCAATACCTGCCCCTTTCCCCTTCTATCTAGGGAACTGGTCATCACTGCTCTCTCAAAGGCAAAAAATACAACCTCCTTGGGAACCGATAACATCCCAGGCTACATCCTACGTGAACTCAGGAAGGATCTTGCAGCACCATTAGACACACTATTCAACCAAAGCCTGAGTACTGGCTTCATCCCTGCTGAGTGGAGGACAGCCACTGTCATCCTTTTACAGAAAGGTGGAGCATCAGCCGATTCGGGAAATTATAGACCCATCAGCCTAATTACCCTGATCTTCAAAGCCATGGAACAGATTATCATGGACCTCATTAATAAGGATATTGGCAACCTCCAAACACTTGATCCCACACAGTTTGGCTTTGTCAAAGGAAGGTCATGTCTGCTAGATTTCATCGACTTCTTTGAAACAGTCACTAAAGGCATGGACAAGGGAAGATGGTACACACTACCTACCTTGACCTGGCCAAACCCTTTGACACTATTCCCCACTCAGGCATAATAGATAAACTCTCTCAACTAGGCATCAATCCATATGTTACCAGATGGGTAGCAAACTGGCTCACTGATAGAACCCACATAGTCAATATAGGGGAAGCCACCTCAAGCAGTAGGGCCTTTGTTATTTGAGATATACTTTTCTGAGGTGCAGTCCAAAACTAGTGGGCTATGGCTAACCAGGTTTGCAGATGACTGCAAGTTGGGTGTTGCCATCAATTCCCCTAGTGATGCAGACATCCTTCAAGATAGTCTCACTCGTAGAAATGACTGGTGCCAGAAACATGGCCTCATGCTGAATACCAAAAAATGCATCATCATCCCCTTTGGGGAGAGTGACATCCCCACAAATTATCACATTAATAACAATGTCCTAAGCGCTCAATCAGTTGTGATGGATTTGGGCACCCAGGTTGATAGTAAGCTAACTTTTGACCACCATGTTGCTTCCGTGGTACAAAAAGCCTTCTAAATAGCCCACCTCATAAGTAAGGATATCTCATCCAGGGACAATGAGGTCATAACATCCCTGTATTCTTCCCTTATAAGCCCCATTATTGAGTACAGCACATCTTTCAGCATGTACCTTGCAAAGCACATGCAGCAGCTGGAGAGACCACAGAGGTTCCACATCAGGAGAATCCAGGGCCTCATGCATCTACCATACACAGATAGACTAAAAGCCCTAGACCTCTATTCTGTTTCATACAGACTCCTCAGAGGTGACCTCTGTCTGGCATAAATAGGCAATCATGGACCCCACCTTGATGGGACTGCTGCATATCTGCAAGTCAAGCTCCACTTGAGTAATCTGAATACGCGGCCTCAACCTGGTCTGTGACATCAACAAGACTTGTTGGTGGGACAGATTTGTGTCCCAGAGACTGCCTCATCTATGGAATAGACTACCTCTCCACATTAAACAGAGTACCTTTTTACCCCTTTTTAAGTGCAACCTGGATAACTGGATGGGAAACAGAAAATATATCCCTGGAATTCCACCCATGTCCCTGCTGGACAGAAGCATTAGGTGCTGATTTGTCTAAACATGGACTAAACTCTTGGGTAGCCATATAAGGGCCTCACGGCCAATAGCCTAGTAACCTCCTATGATCATATGATCCTATGATCCTATGCATGAATCTTATGCATGTATGTTCAATTGCCACTGCAGTCTTGTGTGACACTCTACCTATATTGCCAGGTCAGACTTTGTCACCAGGTGCGCTTTAGGTACATATCACTCAATCAACCCAAAGCCATGGCCCAGTAGCTCATTGTGATAAGCAATATATATGTTGTTCATTTTGCCACATACAGACTGGGTTTGAATCCAGAGACAGGTACTAAGATAAGTAGAACTGACTATTTATAAAAATAATTATGTATTGTTAACAGATATTCTCCCCACAGGACTTACAGGTAAATAAATGTCTATCATAGCTATATGAAGGGTATACTAATGTCTGTGTCCAGATGTACTGGTTCATAAACAGCATTGTTCAGCAAGGTGATAAGACTCCATTAAGTAAAATGACATGAAGTACACTACTATTCCAAGTTAATAAGACAAAGTAAATGGTCTATTGTTGTTATGACTGTATATCTGGTGCATCTGTAAATGTCTGCTGATAGTTTAACCCCATACCTGCCAATGATGGCAGGTTAAGTGTAGACTCCCTGTACTGCACACGATACATGTCTCTCACATGTCATGCTGTCATGGATAGTGATCACTGCTGCCGAAAACCTTGGACACAGATATAAATCCAGTTGAAGTATGCCAGTAGCACACTCACATGACATCAGTGCAAAGTACACCTTGGTAGTCATATATTTTCCCCTGACATGTAATAGTCCCATACCATCCCATCCGGATAGCTTGAGAGGTATATACGCATGTTAAGATGTTATAGGGCACTTGTAAACATAAAATAATGGCAGACCTGTAGAGTATTGAGCAGTACTGTTGTGAAAAATATAGCCTATACAGTTGGTAATGGAATGTCTTTCTCTTCCCCACCCCTTATCTGCATCACAGATTATTATTCTTATACTATGAGTATGGTTCCATTTTCACATATGCTGTTCTCAAAACTTAATGTTGGGCCTTGTGTTGTATTATTGGTTATATATTACAATGTTTGTATACTAGCTTACCTTGTTGAAATACCAATGTTGTTGGCCTTTTGCCGTAACTGTTATTGGTATGCTTTGACTATAATGACTGTTATTCCATTTATGCCTGTATTCTGTATGCTATGCAATCCTATTGTTATGGGTTAATTGGAACAAGCATGCATGCTGTTATAACTAATGTTGAAATGTTCTGTTCATGACTAACCTATACACTTTGACAAACCTCAACACCATAGCACGATTGGGTAGGCTGGTTCCAGCAGATCTGCCTATCCCACCATCATCTGGCTGTGGCACCATGTCCCAGCACATCTGGGACCCAACCTGGAGTTGGTCCCTCCAGTGGTCCTACACCACCCATGGATGGAACCGCCTCAGGAGACGGGGCCCACCCACCCTGAGCATGAGTGTGGAGAGGGACTGGTCACCCAGCAACAGTTTTCAGGCATGGTGCACAGGGTTATCCAGCATGATTTGGATGATCGACTGTGCCAGATCGAGGGCAGACTGGTGCACCTAGAGGGGCAAGCCGGCCCCGGCACCCATCCCCATGACAGCCACCTTCGAGGTTATGAAGGAGCAGTGGTGACTGCCCATGGGTCGAGAGCTCAGTCTCACTGTTGCTATCTGGGGGCACTTGGTCCTCTGATTCTCAAACACCCTCACCGTCCAAGGTGTTTACCCCCCTCATGTGTCATACACTGCCCCGTCTGCTGTCTTGTCTGTCTTTCCTGTCCACAAATGCAACCTCTCCTACCCAACTTACCTCTCCAAACATACTTACAATCCTTCTGCAACATTTCACTCTCTCATTAAAAAAAAAGCTTAGGGCCAGGAACTTGCACCAGCCTGTACCCAATGTAAGACCCTGTTGCAGTGTGTTAACATCATTCGGTGGGTCAATGACAGACAGCACACAACTTACAGTCACCACAGCCTTAGACAGTACCTCCATATGTGGGTGGTGGTGGTTAGCATTCATGCCTTGATACATATGGGTTATGTAGGGGCACTGGCTACCCACAGGGCTTTGACATGTATACATATTGCACACACATAGGCAACACAGACTAGGGTTGCAACCTTAACCAATGTCCAATGTCAGACACTTCTTGTAGTATCATGGCAGTTGGCAGGACAAACCATAACCATAGCAAGTACAATGGACAGGACGTCTCTTGGTCTGCCAATATGACATGTTATTTTTGAAACATTTCTGTAGGTTATGCTATGCTATAGAACATTTAGGTGTTTCTGATGTATAATTACTGGTTTATACAACTATTACACACATGGTTGTCCTACACTCTTGGAACCTATACATTGCTTTAGTTGTTTTCACAGGACACACCTTGCCAAACATGAACTGCACCCTGGATGGGGGACAAGTGTTGGGTTTAACACAGTCACACTGTTGCAAGGAGATATGTACATACACATGCACACATACACACACACACACACACACACACACACACACACACACACACACACACACACACACTCACACACTCACAGTTGCCAGTTCTGAGATTAGAACCCCTACCTATCGAGTTATATATACTATAGTGCTCCACACTTATCGTATGTGCCACAGATCTTATGTATCTGGAGAGTGTCTAACCATGCAGCTAAGGTGGAAGACACTAGCAGACCCTGTAAAGTAATCTGATGGGGGTTAACAGGCCCTCAAAATGGTATAACCATTCGACATAGACACAAGGCAGCCACCTTGCTAGGGGATATTCTTCACACACACACACACACACACACACACACACACACACACACACATGCACACATACCTACACTCACACAGTTGGTAGTTCTGAGATTAGAACCCTTACCTATCTAGTTGTATGTACTACAGTCCTATGTACTTATCTGATACACCACGGAGCTTATATACCTGGAGAGTGTCTAACTGTGCATCTAAGGTGGAAAACACCAGCAGGCCCTGTAAAGTAGTCCAATGGAGGGATTAACAGGCCCTCAAAATGATATAACTATCTGCCATATACACATGGCAATCATACAGGATATTCTTCATACACACACATATATACACACTCACACATTTGCCAGGTCTGAGATAAGAACCCCTACCTATCTAGTTCTATGCTCTATAGTGCTTTGTACTTATTGCATGTGCCACAGAGCTTATGTACTTGGGAAGTGTCTAACTGTACATCTAAGGTGGAAGACATCAGCAGGGTCTGTAAATTAATCCAATGGGGGATTAACAGGGTGGAACAGGCCTTAAAATAAACTGGCCTTGAACACACACAGTTTCAGGGGGATTTATTTACACACATGCACTGAGGTGCCATTGTTGAGATTAAAGCCACTACCTAGCTAGCTATATATACTGTAGTGCTATGCACTTATCGCATGCACCACAGAGCTTATTCTTTGGGAGTGTGTGTGTAACTGTGCTTCTAAGTTGGATGACATCAGTATGCCCTGTAAAGTAGGCCAATGGGAGGATTCACAGGTAGGCACAGGCTTTAAAATGTATTTGCATTGCACACACATAGGCAAGGAATAAACGCAGCAGCAAGGAGTTATACTTACACACATGCACACACACTCAGTGAGTTGCCATTGTTGGGATTAGAACCACTACCTATCAAGCTGTATACACCACAATGATACGTAATCACATGCACCATGGAGCTTATGCATTTGGTTAGTGTCTGCCACTGGTGTTGGGGTGGATGACATCAGTAGCTGCTGACAGGGAGGCTACTGTTGTGGAGGACAGTAGTCACAGGGCCATAAAATGAGGAGCCATTGCACAGACATAGGCCTTTTGGGCATGTGTATTCTGCTGTATGTGGAATACACACACACACACACACACACACACACACACACACACACACACACACACACACACACACAAAACGTGGCTGATGTGAGTTGAGAACCCCTACCTATTTACCTACTATTACACCCTAGAGCTAACTATACTATTTGCACATGCCACTGGTTACAGTTGCTGTATGAATGGCTGCAACACTACATCACTCTATGCCTTTCTGGGTCTCTCACTCTCTCTTGCTCTCTCTCTATCTCTCTCCTCCTCTGTCTGCCTCTCTATATATGGTATATATATATATATATATATATATATATATATATATATATATATATATATGGTCTATATTAGAACACTGAACATTCAAAATGTCGAGTGGTCTAATATCAAACCACAATTTTATGAAAATGAACCAAAATGTGATGCAACAATATAAAATAGCCACACAATACAGCTGGGAACCTGTCAAAGAAGGGACACTTTAATATCAGTACAATAGTAATGCTAATTTGAGCAGCTGACAAAATAAAAGAGTCTACATGCATTTCTGAAATAAAAGTAATCTATAACTCTGATTATTACAGTTATTTCTTAATTGTAAACCCTCCATGTTTTCTTCCAAAATTGCTATTTTGCAGAGGGATTATTAGGGGAAGAGCAACATTTTGAGCCAAATTCAGGGACAGTTGAGAGGTTTGGCTATGCCTAATTCTATAAAGCAATTTGCATGTACCTCTCAACCTGTTAATGTAATAAATCTGGACAAGGCCAAATATATTGGGTAAACATATAAACAGTACTAAAAATTGCTCTTGTATAAACTGGGACAGTTGATAGAACAGGTCTTACATTAGCATGCATTTTTCTGTAGGTTATGAAGTCTGAAACTAGTGTGTCATTATTTAGTGACTTAATTCCTAAATGATTTGCCAGAAAACAACAAATTTTATGAGGAACAAACCAAAAATAAGAAGCAAAAAACCTATTCATTCTTTGAAAATCTGGACAGTTGGGAGGTATAGTTCAGCTGGGGCTGTCTAAGTTTGCCGCCCTTCCCCCTCACAAAACCATGGTCGAATGGAGCCTCCCCCTGCAGCCATTCCAATGATTCATTACTTTGCTATTTCACTCCATTTACCATAAACACTAATGTGCATACTGATTTACTTCTATGATGATTTGAACTTCATTTGAAAGTTCTATTTTGCATTTTACAGCACAAACACTAAGACATCTGCTAAACAAACTTGGCATTAAAACTTCTCTGCCCTTGAAACTCTCACTGAAACAACATTAAAACCCACATTCAAAGAAAATACATTTTACCTGTGACAGATAAAAATTAATTTTGGGCTGTTTTCAAATCATAGGCCCCTTGCATATGAAACATACATGTGCTCTTTGATACACCTTCCTATTGCTTTGAACATTTCTCCAGTAAACAATGAAACAAAACTGCCCAATTCAGAACATTTCCATCATAAAAGTCTACTCAAACTTCTACAGTCCACTATTATCAGTAAATATGCACAATTCTACAGTCCACCATTATCAGTAAATATGCACAATCTCTGAAGTAGTAAAAAAGTAATCTAAATAATTCCACGTTAAATAAATCTGTAATGAAGAGGTTGCTGCTAGCAGTCACCTTTATATTTCATGGTTTCATCGAACAATAAAGTGTCTGATACCCCTGAGGAATAAATTGCCTAAATTACATTAAAAATAAGCTAGTAATATTGCAATAGGAAATGGATGGCAAACTGATAACAGGCTCATAATTAGTATCTTAACTTTCAGTACGGCAGCATTCACCCCTTATGGGAGTAGAACCAACAACCTTCTGCATCAAAAGCAAGTACACAGCCTGTTGTGCTATTAGCACTAAACTTCGCTTCCCCTGCAGCTCTCAGCTCCTTGTAAAATCTACTCAATACTCAACTGCATCTCAACTTCGCAGCACAAGAAGTCTGGAAAAAGCCACATTTATTGGGGTGGGTCAAACATTGCTTGTATAATCTTGGAAAGCTGCTAGAATAAAATGCTGTATTACCACCATACATTTTAATGCCAAAGTCCCTGTGCAAAAAAGAGTCAGAACAACATACCACTATGCCAAATCACCTGCTTTGTGAAAGAAAAATGCTGTGTTACAACCGTACATTTTACAGATAAGGTCCCTGTGCAAAACAGTCAAGAGCAACATACCACTACGCCAAATCAGCTGCTTTGTGAGCGAGGAAGACTGAAACTTAAATGGCTATCATTTAATGAATTCAATTCTCACCATAGCTGTCAACCTCTTAGCACAAAACACCTGGACAAACACAGTAATGAGGGAATACAGCCCTCAAACATATTCAGTGAATTCAGTTCTTGCCATAGCTGTCAACCTTAGCACAAAAAACCTGGACAAAGCCAATAACGGTATTACAGTCCCAAAAATAAGGAAAAATTTCAAATAGTCATCTTATAAACTTAAAAAAATTGCTATAATAAAAGGTTGTGTTACTATATATTATTGCTAGAATAAAAAGTTGTTTTACCATGTATTTTCTGAAGACTATGAAGTCTGAAATTCAAATGCCTGTAAATTTTACTTCTGATGGAACAAAAACAATTTT
>NC_056728.1:850455785-850485785 GCF_019279795.1 Protopterus annectens | reverse complement strand
AACTGTATGCTGATTCTGATGAAACAGTGTAGCACCTCCCTGATATAATGCCTGAAGATTTTCCTGGCTGTGTACTGTCCATACTATCTGACCCATATATCCGGTGTTTACAGAGTGCATTAGACTGAACAGAGTTTTGCATAATATGTCTGCTACATTTGACATAGCACTGTGATTTCTTGGTACATCAGTGGCAGATTACTATAGCTTGATGTGAGGAACCACTGACAGACATTTTGGTTACTGACTCCATACACTGCAGGGAACCCATGCTACTGCATGAACTGTTCTATTCTGCACTTTTGACATTTGACTGGGCAGGAGTTCCTCCTTTCCCTTATATGTGGTCCTTTGTCCTGCCCTGCTTCATTTGATGACTTTGTCCACAGTTGCTGCTCTATATAGTTGTAGACATGCTGTGACTGTGGTAAGAGATGACTGTCCCTGTTTTGCAGTTTGTTCAGCATTGTGCACCATACGTCTGCTCTGGTCTTCAGACGGTTTGTGTTGTACTGTTATTATAAGGCTACATGTTGTCCATACCTCTGAAAGTCTTACAGCCAAAGATCTGGACAGGGCCATATATAACGGTGAGACATACACCCAAACATGGGGATATGATTTTAATATTGCTCTTACAAATGTAGACAGTTGGTAGAATGGTTTTGTATTAGCATGCATTTTCTGATGGGTTTGAAGTCTGCATCTGAACTGTCTGTCATTATTTTCTCACAGCAACCTTTATTGATTTGCCAATAGTTTTCCAGACAACTGCAATGTTATCACAAACAGAACAGATATATAAGGCATAAATGTGGACATTTTGCGAAACCGTATACATTTGTGGGGTATGGATGGTGCCCAATGACTTGCTGTAAGTACTGACACAGTTATGTGACAGCCTTTATATCCTGGTGCTACACTGACTTGTTAAAACCTGCTGTTGTACTAGCCACCATCTAGGTTACTCAAAGCTGTGTACTGTCCATATCTGTGGCCCCCTGTCCCTCTACTGTCTGTGGCTTTGTCCAGCTTTCTTGCAGTAACAAATACTGACATATGGACATTCTGTAGCACTCCTACCATAGGTGTGGCTCACACGCAAAACAGTAGGTGCAGCCAGTCTCGAACCATGAACCCTATCAACCACGTTAATGTACTTAGCCCACTCAGCCACAACAGCCAGCAGACAGTGCAGTTTACTTCCTGATGCTATCAAACACAGACATACATAGCACGTTGACCCCTGTGAACAGGTACATGTCACCAGGTCAATTAGGACACCCCAGGGATTGTGTGGTCTGCTGGTATTATCTTGCAAACATACTGTTACTGCAGTTGTATAGGAACAAGGGTGTGTTGGGGATAGTGGACTCTAGCATTGACAATCAAGCATTACTCCTGTGACCCCAGTGTTTGTAATTCCTTCACATAGTGCAGTGGGTTTTTCTGGCTTGGGGCCTAGTACATATATGGGGCAGCCAGTATTGGACAGAGGGTTCCTGTTGTTCTACATAGCTGTCAGTTGTCTGTGGCTATCCCAGTAGCCCACTCCATTTCTCTTGCATACATGTGGCATGTTCATACATATGCTACCACTATCTACTACCCCATTCATTTGTTGTAAAGAAGAGTGACTTACCTTGTGCCTGCAGCAGTTGAGAGAACAGTGCTTCAGGGCTGACTCTGTGGAGATGCATGCAGTACACAGCCTAGACATGGTAAGGTACAGGTTGTATGGTGTGGCTGGCATCCTTTTTACTATGTATGTCAGTCAGAGTAAGGTATCAGTCCCTAGGTCCCTGGGTTGTCAGTGCATGTGGTATGCATTGCCCCTTTGCCAAGGCCAGGGCATACTGGGCATGGCTATGTCTGCCTACAGGGAAAGGATCAGAGGGCTCCTCCTCTGAGTCCCCCTGTGGCTGCGGGGACCTTGGCACTGGTGGGGTGGCTGTGTGTCCCTTCCCTATGATGTTCCTGCTGCAGCTGTTTCCACAGGATCATATTCTGTAGCATGGCACATATTGTGAACATGTGCGCACATGTGGCTGGATAGTTCTACAAGGCAGGGGAACCATGACTTGAAAAGCCCAAACACATGCTCTATGATGTTCCTAGTTTGTGTGTGTGTGCCTCATTATGGCGTTCCTCAGTAGGTGTGTGTGCATTTGTGATAGGGGTCATCATCCACAGTTCCAGTGCATAGCCAGCATCCCCCAGTAGATGGCCATATGGGATGCCCCCCCCCCGGCAAACAGCTGGTACAGCTGTAAGGCATGCCAGATGTGGAAGTCATGATAGCTGCCAGGGCTGCCAGCACACACATTCATGATAGTGCCCTCAGCATTGTACATAACCTAGCAGTTGATGGAGTGATATACCTTGCAGTTGACATAGATACTACCTCTTCACCGGGTGGTGCTTTGATGTGCACATGAATGCAGTTTGTGGCACCCAGTACCTCAGGGTAGTGTGCTACATGGTGGAAGAGACAAATATTGCTGACCCTCTCCTCAGGGGTGTGGGGTAAATAAATGTGCTCACTGGCATGTGCTTGCATGGCATCCAGGAACTGCTAGAGTGCCCTGGATGCAGATGCCTGTGAGATCCCCATCATGTCCACAAGCTGGTCTTTGAAAAGTACTTGTAGCTAATATTCTAAGGGCTATGCATACCTTTGTTTTGACTGGGATGGGTTCCCCTCTGTTGGTTCTTGGTCTGAGTTGAAGGTGGCAGAGCTTGGTGAGTTTTTGTAGTATGTCCCTGTCCACCCAGTAGCGGTCTATAATCTCCAGCTCATGTAACCCCTGGAAGGTCTCCGTGGGTCTGAACACTCTTCTCCTTCTCAATCTGGGCCTATTGTCAGCATCATCATCTTCACTGACCTTAGGCTCAAGCACATACAGATGTAGCAGAGCAGCAGCAGCTCCTAGCATTTTGTCAGTTAAAATTCCCAAGTGTGTACTCCAATGGTGCAGAGTATGTGGGAAAATCAGATTGTAGGGTGTATGCATACTTTATGGTGGTGTGCTGCAGTTGCAGCCTGTGTGATTGACTCATTATGCTGCATTCCACCTGATAGGTATATCACTGATATTTGAATGGGCCAGCGTCTTTTGAACAGGGCTCATCAGTCAGTTCTACCTGATTGGCTTTCCCAGGCTATTTTTTTCCTATTTCTTTCACTGCTAAGCAGTAGGGTGCACCTCTCAAACCAGCAGTGCTAGTGTAAATAATGCTCAGCAGTTTTGACACTACCCCAACCACAGGCACATTCAGCTTTACTAAAACTAGCTAAAACACACTCAGCAGCATCAGACACACACCCCTGCTTAGCTGTGCTTAGCTGAGCACAAACAGGCACCACTGAGCTCCAATCTGCTTTAACATACTGTGACACACACCCCTTTTGATTTCAGCTACCTGTTCTACCACTACCTACACAGTTCTAGCCCTACAACAGGTTGTATCTACAGACACCATTGCCTTTTTGCTATTCAGTAACCCTAGCTCATTTACATACAGCTAATTGCGTATACTCTGGATACTTCACTACTCCAGGGACTGCTTCCATAGCAACCACTGACACCTGCCATTCTAATGCTCGGTATCCTGGGTGCTATAATGCAATAAATTTGCAAATGTCTACTTTATACTTTTTTACATTTTTTAATTTTTTTTCCATAACGGCATATTTGCGCATCACTGTACGCCACGCAAACGTAATATATATTAAAAAAATAATTTTTTAATGATTTGCATTGCTTTCTGGACTCAATGGCCATAGTTTTGGCCATTTGTATGCCTACAGTACCATATCCACCCTTTATTGTAGGCTTTTACAGCCCCTGTTTAAAATGTATACTCTGATACATGTTTTTTGTATGCATACATTCCCTACACCAACACGGCACCTAAACGGGATCCTTTCTGCTTGTTGAATTGCAAATCCACCTCATTTGCATGGTTTTCACCAGCTTATGAGGTGATTTGCATTCCGGGGACACCTCCATATCTGCACGCTCATGCACCCCTCAGCCCTGTCTCCTGGATCACTTGTCAGCCATGTTCCGTGTTCAGGCCATGGCACTATTCCTACATGGAGAATCACTCCATGTAGGCTTTATTGAATTCCACCCACCCTCTGTTTCACACTTGGCCAAATCTTTTGTTTATGTGTAAGACGGAATTTTTTTTTTTTTACTAGAGTCACTTTTTGCAATGGCCAAATACCAACGTTCGGTTCCTAATTGGTTGAAGGAAATTTTTTTCCACTCTGACTCTTGAATTTCACAACTTTCTTTCTTATTTTGCAACAAAAGTATCTCCAATTTTGCCTCTGTTTCATTTTCTGTCTGTGACATGGATAGATGAGAAATGAATTTCTTTAGCTTCCTGGATCTTTTTAACATAACTAGATAGTTATGATGAACAACTAATAAAGTAACCTTCAATATATCAAAGTTCAACCAAAAGTTACTCTATACTAGACAATAAGAAGTAAACTGCTTATATCAACTGATTTATTTCTTATTTCATTTAAAGTTAAAAAAAAGTTGAGAAATGTACAATGTTTGGGAGGGCACTATGTAAAATAACTTTTACATAGTTGCCACTGTGTTGAAAATTTTCTTTAATTTGATCATTTTTCTAAGTAACAGTGGGACTTACAAGTGTCATAGTCTGAATCACAGAGTGTTATTCTGCTCCAGGATCTAGTTAAATGGTACCCACTTGTTCAGTCATCAGATACATGCATTTCTTTTCAGGAGATGATGGGGACTATAGTAGTAGTAGCAGCATAACATCTGGATGTCTTGTGAAAAGTACAGTGATACCATTAGTGGATCCCTCCCTGCTGCACTGGGGTGTTGATATCATAACAGCTATAGAACCCAGTTTGAGAAATTCAGGGTTTTAGAAAGCCTTCAGTGGATAGCAGAAAGTCAGGATTGTGAGACACAGCTCAATGAGCTTTCATGTAATTTTCCTCATAAAATTCCAGACATTCACACAGATGACAGAAGAGTCAGAAGGCATGGTCCAGGTGGAGTCGATTTTGAAGGAAATTAGAAAATTCCACAGGATTATGTCTTTTTTTCATTTTAATCATCTGGTGACTGGTAAAGCTCATTTAGCAAAAGATCTTATTTTTCCTGCATCACTTGGGTCAATAACTGTTTATGTGAGCTCCGCATTTACATAAAATTCAAAGAAAGATTGTGTGAATCACTCAAACTCAGGCCCAAAGGACGGAGTTCATCTTTTACTCAGAATCTTAAACTTCTGTGCTATACTGCCAGAGATTCCATGCTCACAGAGGTACAAAGGAAAATTGTATAAATTTAAAGTATGACTCCAACATTTGTTGATAAACACATAAGTTAATAAAGCAGATGGTTATTGTTTTTCTGATAATACTGTTGTGATATATGATGCTATATACTCTTTATGATGGGAGTTTGCATTGTGGGTATGAAAAGCTGTTAGCTGTTCAGACAAACTGAAGTAGAGGGAGAGATGAGATTGGGATCAAAGACCACTCACATTTCAATGAAATGTAATATTTTCAATATGATGTCCAGCATTAACTTACTCACTAGCACAAAATTACACACAATGACACTGGTTCAATTACCCAGGTGCTGGAAAAGCCTACCAGGCAGGGTGGGAGTGAAAAGCTGACATCACAATTACCATCCTAGGGCTAGATACTGGCAGAGTCCTAACACAGGAGCACCATTTAAGGATAGCCTGAAAATAGCAGTTCCTACATTTAGGAGACTCAGGATGTGAGCCCACAAAGGAGTGTATTGAACTGTAGTTTGGGCTTTTAAATATGTGTGTGAAAATGTGCACTCACAATAGTCCTGCCTAGTAAGCATTGCACTTACTATCCAATAAGAAGATATTTAAAGCATTCAGAAAATCTTGTAACATGGTGAAAATCCCTGGCTCTTGCCTTTGTTTTCATGTGTTATATGATGGCAGGGATCAAGGAAAATATATGGAAAGGGGATGGAGGGTTGGTTATCATGAAGGAAAGGAAACAAAAAAATATAAAAAAAGAGAAGAAGAAGCAGGAGAGATATTATCTAAGTGGTGTTAAGCAATGGACTTATTGAGAAAAGTAGATGTGGAAGTATGTGGCTGATAGAAGCCAGACAGAGATATTAGTGAGTAAAATGACAAGTGGCAGGAAATACCTGAGATAGGCTAACATGGTGAGGAGCAGAAGAATTTAAGGTAGAGAAGCCAAAGATTATGATATGCTTGTGAAAGTGCAGCAACTCTGAATGTCAGAAATAGATAGTAATAATTTAAAAAGAATGTGAAGACCAAGATCCAAGTGTGCCAGCAGTAAAAACCTGTAGTAGATTATAACTTAATGCTGCTTAGTACCATGGAGCAGGCCGCTATGTGTTATATGAGAGTGTAAAAATATAAAGAGCTAGAGTGAGAGCAACTGTGTTCACAGGACAGAACAGTGCCTCTCTGCAACTGAAGGACTTGTGTGATAGACTAAATGAAGTATTGTTAGTCCTTTGATAACTAGCATAAACAGATATCACACAACAGTCTGGAAAGGCCTCTAGAAAAGGCCATCATAAATGTCTGTGTAAGAAAAGGAAGACAGAAGAAGCTATTTACCATGATGTAAGCTTATATTTTCTCATGAATGCCTGGAAGGAGGAATAAATAAAGCAGATTAGAGTAGGAAACTGGTGACATAAGACATAGTGGGCAACTTGACAGTAAAGAATTATTATATTGTCATAAATGTAAGCAAAACCTAGAGTGAGTTGCTGCCTTTTGTACTCAATAACGGAAATAAAAATATAACTCTGTCGATGTTAGTGTCGCTTAGAATGTTACTGCTCATAAAAGGTGTGAACCTGAGAGATCACATTTTTGCTAGTTGTTGATGCCTTAGCTGAATACATTTCTGCCCAAGCACAAATGCTCAGTCCTAATGTGTCAAAAATTGCAAACAGTCGTAGCTGTATGAAACAAGTTGTCTCTATGGCATATGAGGACAGAACCCCAACTACCCCCAAGATAACTTGGGTTCATTTAGTGGCCCGATGTCTGGAGGAACTTGCTGGAGATGTTATGGCAGTAAACAGCTGAGGTTGGTTCTCCCATCATGGGAGAGGGAGTTGATTTAAATTCTAATGCAGAAACACCACTTGATTGAAAGCTCACTACCATTTTTTCAATGCACAGAGGCTTTGTGGGGACACACTTTTGAAGAGATGCATGCAGACTAGCAAAGCACTGCAAATGTGTGAAAGCATGCATTCTCAGCAGGTCTGCATAACTAAGCATTGCACTATGTCTACAGGGCAATAGGAGAGGGTTGATAAGAGTATCTGTCACCCTAGTCTCTTGCAGAAACATGGATGCATCGCTTGCGATGCACATGCCCCTCCAGGAGTACCAGCAACTACAAAAAAGGCCATAAAGACAGAATTTGACCTACTCAGGAAAAACATTGATTTTACTGAATTCTGTTAACCTTATTGTTAATTACATTTCTCACAAGAGGGTATGGAAAGTCTAATCACCTACATGGAAGCACAAGGGGATCCGTCTGACACAGAATATTTTTTTTCCCTAGAGAAAAATATTCACTAAATTGATACGCCTATTTTGTCAGTCATGTTTTTGAGTTAGGTGTCAGTGTTTGTCATATGTATGAGCTATCAGACTGTTAACAGACAAGTTAGCATAACAATGGGCAACAATGTTAGATACCAATGTTTGTTTAACTGCAGTCAATATAGGTGCCAACAGTTATCACAGAAGTTAGTTCAAGGGCTTGGAAATTTGGGTAGAACTATAAGTATCCTTGTATTATACAGTATAATCTTATTGGCTGAATAAATTAACATATTTTTTTAACAAAACTCTTACTTAAGATTGTATAATAACGAAGTTCTGACAAACAATGTTATGTAAAATGTAAAAAACTCCAGCAGCCCACAGAATGACTGAAACAAAAACTCAATAAATGTGTAGAGGAAATGCCAACACCAACATGAACTAATTTAGCATTTTTCTTCCACTTCAATTAAGAACTTCATCAGAAATACTCGTAAATGTCAATCCCACCACTATTATAAGACTTTCTGCCAATCACATGATTGTTGTTAACCAATTTAAAAACTTATTTTAAAACACAGTGTTGAAAGATACAATTTAAAGCTATAATGTCATTTAAACCTAGGCTAAACATCACCAAAAAATGCAGTCCAAAGCATTATTGACCATCACTGTATCCTGTGCTAGTAACCCCTTTGGGGGAAAAGAGTTGGCCTAATAGTTAAAGTAGTTACCACATAGACGAGAGGTACAAGGTTTGAGTCTCACTAAAGGAAATTAGCTATGCTTAAAATGGTCCACAGGAGCAGCTAGCCTTGTACTTAGCTATGAACCTATGTTGTTAGGATAATGGAGGAATCAATGTATGTTTAACAACACACACTTTCAACAGGATGTAGTGTTTTACACTTGCTTTATAGATGATTGTTTCTTTTTGGTTAAGGGAAATAAGGAAGACTTTTTGAGGTTCATAAAAAGTTTGGAAACAAGTATGGATTTTTTTAAATTCACTTGATATTTACATGATACCAGTATTAATTACATGGATTTAATGACTGGCAGAACTAAATATGACACTTTGTATTCCAGAGTGTTTGGGAAGAGCACTTTTGTAAACCAATATCTTAATTTTTGTAATGCTCATCATATGCTTGGTAAGAAAAATAATGTGAAGGGTCAATTTGTTGGAATAGGTAGATTAACATGCAACAGTGATATTTTAAGAGACAAGTGTATTGAATTCAAATAAATGTATTTAAAAAGGGGTTACCCAAGTACCTTGATAGATCTAGTATGTCAGTAGATTTGGAAATACAGTGAAGCTAAGTTTTCCTTGATTTTAGCTAGTCCAGAATTGCATCATAGAAGGAATGAACATTGGGGTGTTGATGTGGATAAAGTGTTTTTATTACATATTCTTGTGATGTGAAAGAGATTTTGAATACCATCTTTGACAACTGAAAGGTTGAGCTGGACAATATAGCAATAACCCACGTCTGGGTGTGGGTAATGCGGGATTTACCCACGGTTGGCATGGTTTGGTCCTGAGGGCGAAGCCCGAGGGACCAAACAAAGACAACCGTGGGTAAATCCCGATTACCCACACCCAGAAGTGGTTATTATATACTATGACATTATTTAAGAAAAGAAATAATTACTTTTCTTAAATAATGGCATTGTATAATGCCTCTTTGCTGCCCTTCCGCAGCTGTCTGGTATCCGGCAGTTCTGATGTACTGCACATGCCTACGCAGTACATCAGAGCTGTGGCCAAAAGCAATGGAGAAAGCAAGATCTCCATTGCTTTTACTGTTTCCTATGTTAAATGGGTTAACATAGCGAGACAGCTTTAAAATAAGCAACGGAGATGTCCGTTGCTTATTTTAAAGCTGTCTCGCTATGTTAAACCCATTTAACATAGCGAGACAGGTTTAAAAAAAAGCAACAGAGAAAGCAAGATCTCTGTTGCTTTTTCCACACTGTGTCGCTATGTTAAAGGAGTTTAACATAGCGAGACAGCTTTAAAAAAAGCAATGGAGATCTCCGTTGCTTTTTTTAAACCTGTGTCGCTATGTTAAACTCTTTTAACATAGCGAGACAGTGTTTTAAAAGAGACTTATACTAATGGAAAAAGTCCGGGCGACCGGACCTTTTTCCATTAGTATAAGTCGATTTACAACATGCACGCTGGCCAATCAGCGTGCACGTTTTGGAATATTAATGGGGGGTCATGGTATAATAAAGAATTAACTAAGGTGTTGAGTTTACACCCTAAGATGTTTTTTTTTTTTAAAGAACAAGTTTAAAAACACTTTTGAAAAGAAAGGTATACAAAAAAAAAAAAAACAGACATTAAGAGAAAGAGTGGCACCCATCACTGTGGTACCTGTAAACAATGTTGATACATTAGTACAGATTTTTGTTTTTATGTAGGTAATAATAATAGGATATTTAGAATTAACGGTAATATGTCTTGTCAATCTAGGGCTTTAATTTAACTTGCTGCTTGCATACCCTGTCCAGCATATTATGTTGGTAAAGCGTTAGAACATTGAGTGAAAGAATATATTAACATATTTATGAGATTAAGAAAGAAAATTTGAAAAATGTATGAGTGACACATGCCATGGTTTGCACAAATTTTAAGAAGTTTACTTTTTTGGTGATTGAACAACTCCATGATGATAAAAGGGGAGGTGATTTTAATAACTGTTTAGATATTCATGAACTTTGTTGGCAATGTGTTTTAGGGGCGATGTTTAACCCAGGTTTAAATGATGCTAGAGCTTTAAAGCCATGCTTTAAAAATACATTTCTGATTGGTTAACAATCGTGATTGGTAGGAAGTTCTATAAAAATGGTGGGATTGTCACTTAAGTGTATTTCTGATGAGGTTCATGATTAAAGTGGAACGGAAGCATGAAATTAGTTTATTTTTTCTTTTATTGACAGTTTGCATGCCTTTAAGTTATTTATGAGTCTGATATAACCATTCTAGAATTTGAAGATGCTCACTGAAGAAAGTCAGTCACCATGATAGCTGTTTGATTTTTAGGTTTCTATTAGGTTAAGTTGTTTATACTGTAGATGTTTGTTTGGTGAGTACCACTGAGTGAGTTTGGTCAGGGATGGGGTGTAGCTAGGTTGGCAGAACATCCTGTGTGCCATTACAAGTTGGATGAGAGACTTCATGACAGTTTAGGGAATCTGAAGATGGGGGTGACTTTATATTCTGGCAGTTGGTGCAGAAGGTTACAGCTGTGAGCGCTAGTTTCTGTGGTACAGGGTTTGATTCTCTCAGCCCTCATTTGCCTAGTGTGTGAACCTGAGCAAGTTACTTAACCAGGCAGAGCTTGGAAGAAACATGGGAATTCAGGCTAGGAGCCCAAATTATCCAGTGGACTGCAAGCCTAGCAGTGACTTATAAACCTTTGGGCCAGATCATCTACCTCAGGTAATAGAGTCCCTTTGGGAAAATGATGCTCTTCCTTTGTAACTGCCTGAATGGCGCCACATGTTAATGAAGTAGGTCCTGAATGACAGCAGAATAGGTGCTATGTTTGAATCCACATCAGGTATACTTACCTGCTATATCATTATGAAATCTATCCCAGTCTCCTATATTCTTCAGTGGTCATGCCTGACTGTCTCAAGTCTTCTCTCACACAACGTCCTTATTTCATTTTGCCTTCTTCCTGTCTCTTCCAAATCTTCTTCTTCATTAGATTGTCTTTTGCCTTCCCTGGACAACTGTAATCTGTTCTCTTTGTCTTGCTCTGCAATTAGAGCTACTTGGGCCTCTCCTCTAATATCCTTGTTTCTTCATCTGTCATTCAGCAAACATCATACCACCCATCTTTGGCACTTCATCTCCATCACATCTTCTTTGTATACCTTACTTTTCAGTGTTTTTGACATTATTCTGTCTCACACCACACCATGCACTATGAATCAGTTCATTGCTGACCCCCTGACACTAGACTTTGACATTGTAATTCAGACCTCCCTTCCTGTCAACCACCAGATACTTGAAGCTGTTAACATGTTCTATTATTTTCCCTTCTGTCTCAGTTTTCATCTTCTTCTGATTCCCCCATTTACTACTATGAGAACTGTCTTATCTGTACTCATTTTCATCCCATGTACCTTTAATTTTCCATCCCATTCCCCTATCATTTGCTGAAGTACATTCTCGGTGTATTTTTGTAATCCTGCATTACCTGCAAACAGCTTTGTTGATCTGGCCCCTCAGACCTGTTTGCTAATGTAGTCCTATACCAGTATGAACAGCAATGGGCTCAAAGCTGACCTTTGATGCACAACCACTCTCACTGGGAACCCCTCTGTAAGTCTGATTGCTGTAAATACTTGTGTCATTGGGTCCTTCTACATAGCTTGTACTAATTTTACTAGTGATTCAAAGAATTTGATCCATTGCGGATTGCTCAAATTAGGCTCCTTGGAACCTTGTCATATGATTTCTCCATGTCTAGGAATGCACAAGTGGATTATTTCTTCATTTATACTTCTTTTCAACTATCTGACTCATTGCAAACATTAGGTCAGTTGTGCTGCATCCTGATATGAATCCAAACTGCTCCCTTCCATCTTACTGTCTATTACTGTCATAACTTCCTGTTAGTCCTAAATGTATATGTCCCACATAAAATAGTTACACAAATGCTAGCACTGTAAATAGAGTGATAGATCTGAAAGAAGAGAAAAAAAACAAATACTAATGAAATAACTCAATTTTAATGTGGCTATTTTCAAAAGGATAAGCCACATGCTGCCTTCCTAATTATAGACACTTCAGAAATATGTGCAAGCAATAGATAAAGGATGCTTAGATGACTTGGCTTCTAATCAGCAAAGTTGTACACTAAGATGTCCCCAAACTTTTGAAGGGGTATCAGCCTCTAATAAACAAAGAAACTATAGTAATATTTCAGCCCTATAGTGGCTTTAGACATGTGTACCAACTGGTAGAGGCCAAGACATAGGTTCATAGGTTCATAGGTTCATACTATGTGGTTCTGAGGGATCTAGATACAGGGGACGATGACCTCTTGAAACATGAGTGTCAAACTGTCAACCTGGGTCGAGGATATCTGTGTCAGATGTTTTTCACTATATTTCACTCATCAATGGCCTTGGTGACTGTCTCGAAAAAGTCAACCAAGTTTAAGAGCAGGATCTGCCTTTGACCAAACTGAGTTGGATCCAAAGTCTGCAAGTTCCCTATGTCTTTATTTATGAGTTCCATTATGATCCTCTCCATGGCTTTGCAGATAAGGCTTGTCAAGCTAATGGGGCGGTAATTTCCAGGGTCTGTGGAGGCACCGCCCTTATGAAGTCATCATTTTGAACTAATTTTTTACTTATAATGATCAAAGGTGTCTTTTGTTTGGGATTGCCTGATCCATGCAGTCCTGTAGTTTGTAAGTGATTCAGCGGTTTGAGTAATGTTTACCACTGGCTCATGATCTGATCTCACCAGTGAGGGGTATACTTCCGGTGTTGCATGATGCGTGAACTGACAATGTTCAAAACTGGCATAGCTGAAATGCAAGCGATGAGGTGTGGGTGAATATTTGCCAGTGTTTTTCCATGTAGATAATACTATAATGCGATGACCTGCTGTTGGAAACCAGTAATACAGGAAGAAATTAATTAAAAAAAATTTCCCATGCAGTGCTAATGGAGTTTTCTTCTTCTTCAGGCCAAGACGACTGCAGCTTCAGCAGTCATTGAAGTAAAGGCCTTGATGTGGGAGGAGTTTGGCAAGACTGTGGAAATGCTATGTGACTCAGAAGGAATGCAGAATGTTGGCAAGGGTATTCTCATCAAGGGTGAAAATGGATAATCTTAAATGAAGATATTGTCAAGAGAGGGAAGTGACACTCTGAGGAACTCTGAAAAAAGGCCTACTGTGATACGGCTGAGGAAATACATGATATCCAGAGGTAAACTTTGCAGGCATGGGACATATTTTGGTTGTCATGCTTAACAGATCTTTTCAGTATTGGCAGAGTTGTGTGGTTGCCCACATTTTCAGACAAGGGTACAGGAGGATTTGTTCTAATTATTGAATAATCATATTCCTCAGCCTCACTGGGAAAGCTTAAACCATAGTACAGAAAAGCAGAGTGCATCTAATACTTGACTATAATCTTGGCTGTTGAACAGATGGTCAGCTCTTTTTTTGCTGTTTGCTGTTGAACAACTATTGGGGGGTTGTGGGAGTTTTTCAGTACAGGCTTCATGACAGATACATAAATGATCAACACGAAGTTACAGCAGTAAGTGTCAAACTTACAATGAGACAATTAAAACTCACTCTTTCATTCAAAGGATTGTTATGGCAGTGAGTCTGCCATCTGCAATCTTTAAAATGGAGGGTTATGACATCATACACGTGCTACTTAAATATACTTTCTCCAAGATCAATGTATCTTGAAGAAAAGTGAATTCGCTAAGACAACACAACCTTGATCTTTAACCACAAGTCAAAGAAATCCCATAACTGTGATTATACTGTAGACTGTCAACCACATATAACTTACATTTAAGCCTAGAAGCATAGGAAAATGAAAACTATCCAGATAAATGGAAGCAAAAAACACAAACGATAAATCCACAGCAACAAGTTTATTGATTTAGCCCTTTTGTCAGTATAAGCCTCAGGCTTCATCAGAAACACCATTAAAGAGCTGTAACATACTTACATACCATACACCATATCAAATGGTCACAATACCACTCCCCTTAATTAATAAAAAAATGACTGAATTAAACTGGATTATTTAAAAATACCAAAATGGTATACATATATAATTTATGATTTATATAATTTATATAATGTGAACATCACCAGTGATAAAACAACATATTATTGACATCAGAATCTAATAAAATAAAACTGATATGACAATATATAATCTGAATAGTTAATGAATGAATAAATATATAAATAAATACGTTTATGCCCATTTGATTAAGCTTGTGCATTATGCCATAGTAAATAAGACTTTGCGTAATAAAACACATAACCATAAATTAATACTTATGTACATACATTTCATGTGCCTGATTAAATCTCTATACAGCCCCTAGAAAAACTAAGGTGGACTGTTATTCATTCTAACAGGTTCACTTTTATGTGCACAAGTATGCCAGTGTGTGTATGTTAAATATACACACCATGATGGTATCCTGAATGTGTGCAAATACTAAAAAAATTGGTCACATGTGAAACTCAGATTTTAATTTCAATAGGCTGGAAATATATATGGTCTCATTAAGACCAGGGTTGGCCGTGGCATTGACCCGGAGTTGCCACACTAATTCCCTATATTCCAGAAACATATCTTTTGGCCCACCCCTCATGTCTTTGTCAACAATTTGTTCCAGACCTGAAAATCTGAAAGAATGACCACTACATTCAAACACATGTCTAGTCAAAGCGTTACTCAAATTAACTTTACGTATATCATGCATGTGTTGATATATCCGCTTGTTAAGAGCATTTTTGGTTTTACCAATATAAAACCTTGCACATTCCCAACAAATAGCTATGTACACCAAACATTTGGTCAAACAGTTGAACTTTTGTCTCAATTTTACTTCACCATAACCCTCAATGTGAATAGAGTCTGTTTCCATAATGTGGCAACATTGTGGACAATGCCCACATTTTTTCATACTACCTCCCCTACCTCTGTAAGTATTCATTTCTAAAATGTTTTTGATGTTATTATTTCTTTTATACTCCACCAATCACTTATGTCCCATTTTTTCTTTATGTTCCTCATCAGCCATTAGTATACACCAATTATTGTTAATAACCTCCTTAATGTCCTTAAATAAGGGACTAAATGTAATAATCATGGCCCGGTTAAAACCCCTTTCCACCACCTCTGAATCCTGGTTGGTACCAACACTTGCTGAATAGTGAGAAACTACGGCTTCCACATTAGTTCCTAAAAGAGGAAAAAAATGCCCTTTCATTCTTTTTCTGGTGACCTCCTGTAATATGGAGTCAGTGAATGATTTGGGGTACCCCCTTCTTAATAACATAGTCTTCAATGTCCCAATTTCCTCTATAAATTGCTCATAAACACTCACCATCCTTGCCAACCTCACAGCCTGTCCCTTCACAAGTGATTTTTTTCTGGTGGGGGAATAGCAACTGTCAAAATGTAATAAGGTATTAGAAAAAGTGGGTTTTCTATAGATGGTGGAAATAAAGTATTTGTTGACAATATCCTTCTTGGTTTCTAAATGTAAATAATGAATTTTATCCATAGAAGCTTCCATAGTAAAGGACAAGGTGGTTGTACTTTCATTCAGAAATTCAAAAAACATATCTAAACCTTCTTGTGAACCTTCCCAAAATATAAGGATGTCATCCAAAAATCGGCCATAAAATTTGCACAACTTGAATAAATTGTTCTTAAACACCACATTACATTCCCATTGTGTTAAGACAATATTGGCCCCCATTGCCACTCCAACTTTTTGTTTGAAATATTGATTGTCAAACACAATGAAATTGTTGTCAAGAATTAAATCCATAAGCGTTCTGAACATTAAAATCCTATCATGCCCCAAACTGGTGTTGGAACATAAAAAATCATAAAACCACAATGTACCTGTGTCATGGGGAATAACGGTAAATAAATCCTTTACATCGATGGTTGCAAAAATCAACCGTTCACTATCCAAATGATCTTTTATTTTGCTCAGACGGTCCCATGAGTCCCTAAGGATGGGCTGATATTTTTCCAACATTTTTTAAATAAGAATCAACAAACTTCGCCAAATTGAATGTCTTTGATGCCTTGGCATCAACAATCGGTCTCAAAGGGGGGTCAACAATATTTTTGTGAATTTTAGGGAAACAGATTTTTGCTGGTATCCGAGGTGCTTTTTACAGTAAAAAATTAAATTCACTTATAGTAACTTGACCATCCATTAACAAATCATTCAAAGTGATGTCAATGTTTCTATATGCTATATTGAGCTCATTGACTGATGTCTCTTCATAACTTTCACTGTATAAATGTGTTTAACATTTTTTTCTGTATAGACCCTTTTTTCCATAACCCACCCCCCTTGTCTGGTTTCTTTACCCTAATGCTTTTGTTGTCACAAATCTGCTTAAGT
This sequence comes from Protopterus annectens, assembly GCF_019279795.1. Lineage (NCBI taxonomy): Eukaryota > Metazoa > Chordata > Ceratodontiformes > Protopteridae > Protopterus > Protopterus annectens. The sequence goes on along the minus strand of NC_056728.1, from coordinate 850,469,012 downwards.
AAATTGTTTTCTTCATTAGTAAGATTGGTGCTAACCAAATTAGAATGTTGCTTAAGCGCAGACAATAAAAATTTTTCTTTTCAGAGTTTTGTCACAGAAAGGCACTTATATATGCATGAATGTGGAACCCACAGGATGGGCTAGTGGCAGATGTAGGGAGAGGGAAGCATGCTGTATCACCACAACCCTTAACAGAACACGCAGTTTAGAAAAACAGATGACAGGGTTTTCTCTGTCTCTCCCATAATGTCAGTAATATACAAAAATCTATAATGTTAACCAAGAAAGGCAGCCCATTCAAGATTCTTAGTACGTCTTCTTCTTAAACTGGTCAGCATAAGTAGAAAGGATACATTTTTAAATTAAATGAAGTATACAGGATCAGTTATAGCAGATGCTGCCACATTTAACAGCCAATGTCATTTCAAAATCAGTTACTATGCTTCCTAGATCACTTGAGCTTAGAATCATCCCCCCTCTGTGAAAGGCAAGAACCCTTGATAATATATCTACACAAAAGTAGTTATCCTATTTCCCCTAGGCAAATACTGACCTGCATCACATTTTAGTCCACTATTTCAAATATTTGAAAATGTGCACACTAACAATAACATATATTAAATAACTAAAAAGTTATTGGACCAGGGAGAAGAGAAATAGAGCCAAACCAGTACTAAGCATTTTCCTTAAGAGCTTCACTGTGGTGGGGGTGCTGTGGTAGCATTGTCACCTCATAGCAAGACGTTGTCCCGTTTGACTCTCAGCTAGAGCGTCTTCTGTGTGGAGGCATACGTGAATGGGGCGTGCCTTCGTTGAAGGTTGTGCATCAGGGCTGGTAACCCAGTACGTAAAAATCCACTACCAATCATTAGCGGACCGGCGTTCCGCTGTGGCGACCCCTAACCGGGAAAATGCCAAAAGAGACAAACAAATAGTTAAAAGAGCTTCATTGGAATAAAAAAATAGTATAATGGAATGTTTAAAAGGATGAGCACAGCTTATGAGAATGCAGTATTTAAAATTTCAAATGAATACAATACAGTAACCAATGACATTTACTGGAAGTGGCGCAGGGGGTGGGGATCACCTGAGCCAGTGCAGAGTTCATTTAATGTTCAAATTCTCATTATTGCCTGAGAAGGAATCAGCGTTGAATAGAAGTTGCCACTTAAGTTCACGCACCTTGAGTACTGTGTCACAGTCACCAAAAAAGACATCCACTTGTTTGAGTACAATGAATTTAAGGTCCTGAAAGTTATTATAAACAATACTGTGCTACGCAAAGGCATTCTTAAAATCTTTGTTCCTGACGGCCGCACAATGTTCCTTAATATGGTCAAACAGCTTCCTATAAGTTTTCTTCAATAGAAATTGCTACTAGTATCATAGATGCCAGCATAAACTACGTTACTGCTGTGGCAGTTAAAATCTCTTTGAAAAACAATCTTGACATTGCAATGCTTAAATATATATTATACCATGACCGCTGATTGGCCAGCGTGAGTTATACTAATGGAAAAGGTCCGACTTTTTAAACACTGTCTCTCTATCTTAAATGGGTTTAACATGGAGATCTCCATTGCTTATTTTAAAGTTGTCTCATGTTAAACCCATTTAACGAGAAGGCAAGATCTTATGTTAAATGAGTTTAACATAGCAAGACAGTTTAAAATAAGCAACGGAGATGTCCGTTGCTTATTTTAAAACTGTCTGCTATGTTAAACTCATTTAACATAGCGAGACCGGAGATCTTGCTTTCTCCGTTCTGATGTACCGCGCGCGCAGTACATCAGAGCTGATATCTGCGGAAGGGCAGCAAACAGGCATTATACTATGCCATTATTTAAGAAAAGTAATAGTTTCTTTTCTTAAATAATGTCATATAATAGCAATAACCACTTCTGGGTGTAGGTAATGCTAAATTACGGTTGGCTTTGTTTGGTCCTCGGGCTTCGGGACCAAACCACGCCAACCGTGGGTAATAATCTAGCATTACCTGGACCGTGGCGCTATAGACTTTGCCTGCACAAATATGTTTGCAAGTCACACAGGCACCACAAGTGTGCATACCAGCAGGTTTATTGGCATGGTCAATGCTTTTCAGTAAAAACAGAATGTCTGCTTGCTCAAAAGAGTGGCACAGAGTCCTAGTTTTTTGTAGAAGAAATTGGGGCTGTTCCCCAAAGTGGTACTAAGATCCTTGCTGCTAGTGATAATATCCCAGTTTTCGGAGATAATATTCCAGATGGGGAACATATCATTGCTTATGGGAATGGGGAATCTGAGAGTATGGTCTATGTCAACACCTTTTTGGATTTGCTGAACCATGATGACCAGACCAATCCTTTCCTCCAGGATAATGTTCCATGGCAACAATCGGCCCCAATCTCAATGTGCCACAACAGAGACGAATTGACAGGTTACTGTAAAATCACTCATCTTCAAGCTTGAAAGACTATTAATGGTGTTTAAAATGTACAGTATGACAACTATTACCTTTCCAGTTGTCTGTAATATAACATTGTATAAAAGGGTTTATATCATAACACTGAAATAGTAAAACTTCGAATGTTATAATATCGAACCCAAAACAGCGAACGCTGAAAATAGCTGCAGAACATCGACTTCTTTCCTAGGGAAAGAATTTGGTGGGCTGTTTCTGCCGCTTCACTATTTTCTCCACTGTGGTGCGAAGATTACGGACCGGGTTAAGGTAAGTGTGCGAATGGACCGGATTAAGGTGAGTGTGAGAATCGGATAGTTAGGGACCTTAGGGTTAGGGAACAGATAAGGTGAGTGTGTGATAGTTAGGGGCCTTAGGGTTAGGGAGCAGGTAAGGTGAGTGTGCGATAGTTAAGGACCTTATGGTTAGGGAGCAGGTAAGGTGAGTGTGCGATAGTTAGGGACCTTAGGGTTAGGGAGCGGGTAAGTGAGTGTGCGATAGTCACAGACCTTAGGGTTAGGGAGTGGGTAAGGTGAGTGTGCGATAGTTACTGACCTTAGGGTTTGGGTTAAGCTAAATGGATAGATAGTAGTGTATGTACAGTTTAGTGTAGGGTTAGAAGTAGGGTTAGAAGTAGGATTTTAAGTGTATATATGTGGATTACTTTTTTTGGTCTGCTTGTGTTGTGTGTGAGTGTTTCTCGGAACAGCAAATTTTTTTCCCTGGGAAAAAAATTCGCTGTTCTGAACTTTTGATTATATCACATTTCGAAATTCCAAGTTCGAGCTTATGGTGTTCGATATTTTGGGATTTCAATTATGTGATATATACCCTACTACAGGGATTACGATGTTACAAACTCCCTAAAATAACAACAAAAAATTCTCCCATGTATAAAGACCTCACTAATATCTATAATGAAGTAGATCATCAAGCCTTGAGAGTGGTAATCAAAAACAATCAAGATAAAACAGAAATTCAAAAATTATATCGCTGAACTACATTTAGTGACCATTCAGCACCCAGCCTTTTCCCAGCATCAGCATTTCTTTGAGGAATCTTGCCAAGAATCACCAAACTTGTGGACACCTTGGTGCACAGAAAGAGATAAAAATTACAGAGAGATTTGCTCCAGTACCAAAACCAAACAGCATACCCACCCAAAAATGAAAAAAGGTTTAGACAGTTACCTAGCTTCAGACAAGTGCATAAATTCACAATGCAGCCTCAAGTCCAGTGGTAGCCCCACAGTCAACGACCGACCTAAATGGCTATGGACAACCCCTTCCCCTTTCTAGCTTGGTGGCCTTATCCAAAGCAGCCACTACAGTGCATAATGAAGAGCAGGACCATTTTTTTCCCCAAACCACTGTGACTCCAGGAACAGAGGGCAAACACTGAGAGGTCGTGCTCATGTTCGAAGTCGAGCATGGGGATGGGGACAATCGTATGAACATGGCATGAGCACCAGGAGCAATCAATGGTGTTAACCACTCATTCTGAAGCTGACAAACTATAACAAACTAACTCAGTAGTATTCAGCCTCACTAACAGGTCCCTGACTGATGTGCACCTACAAGTTCTCAATATGGGATTCACATTTATACCAGCGCAAAGAGCTAACCTACCAAACCTTCTGTTGGACTTACCCTTATACCTCAAAAAGCTTAATCTTAAACTACTGCTCGATAATGATGTGATGAGCCTGCAAACTCCTACTCCATGGATACTCCCAAAAGAAAAAGGGTTTATAACTCACCTCTCCACGGCACATTGCAAATCTTTCATAAAGTTTGCAGTCGAGATTTATGTGAACTCCTCAATGGTAATAATCAACACAAATGGTATAACTTCACGGTTTCTGAATTTTCAGCTCTTCAAGAACTCAGCAAAGGCAGTAGCATGCATATAATGAAAGCTGATAAAGGGACCAGGGTTGTGTTAATGGAACAACATACTTATGTTTCCATAACTGAGTCAGCCTTAGTTAACAATGAATTTTATTAGGTTGTACATCTAGATTTTGCCACTCAACAGTTTTCTGACATTGACTTTTTACTGTTTGTTTTACAGCAGAGTAACTGCTTGTCTCTCAAGGAATATATATACATGTCTGTCCCCATCCCCAGTCTCGGCAAACTCTTTGGCATTCTGAAAATTCTTAAGTATGCCTCTAATCCCCCCTTTAGACACATTGTGTCAAATAGAAAGGCCAATGGCTGGATTCAGCAAGCTCTGCAAGGAGTGCAGGAATAGTGCAAGAGCTGCTGCATGCAATATGGCTGACGAGCGACCCAGGATCGAGCTCCCGGGACATGCACGAGAGCTCCTACACTATTCCAGCAAGGACACCACTGCTATATGCTTATTACCTCATTTGCTGATGAAAACCATGCAAATGAAGTGAATTAGTGATCCAGGAAGCAGGCAGTTGTCCGTGCCTGAAGAGTATACAAAGCAGAAATGTATTCAGCTAGTGGTTGAATACATTTCTGCAAATTACAAAACAGAGGGACATGCACGAGAGCTCCTACACTATTCCAGCAAGGACACCACTGCTATATGCTTATTACCTCATTTGCTGATGAAAACCATGCAAATGAGGTGAATTAGTGATCCAGGAAGCAGGCAGTTGTCCGTGCCTGAACAGTGTACAAAGCAGAAATGTATTCAGCTAGTGGTTGAATACATTTCTGCAAATTACAAAACAGAGGCATGACAGCTCAAAAAAAAGCATGTATTACATTTAGTAGGCATGCCAATGGCCAACTATATGGCCATTGACATGAAAAATAGCTTAAATTTTATAAAATACAAATAAATGGTCCTGCCACTGTAGTCATCCTCCCCGAAACTACCCTACCTTAGCTTCTGTTCTTCCTCCCTCCATTCTCTTCCACTGTCTAGCTTAATAAATGTCTACCCCTCTGTCTCTATGTTTAACCATTTCGTCCCCTTACTATTCCTTTTGTACTTATACTGTATATAACCATTTAGGAATTATGAACACTGTATTCTTTTCATGACATTGTACCTAAGTGTTTTTGGTATGATTTCTGACATTGTACCCAACTGCCTTTTGTACGATTTATTGTAAATGTTATATCTTTAACTATTTGTTTAGCTGCAAATGAAAATATCTTAATTGAATGTAAGTAAAATGTAAATACTCACTGCGGAGCTTTTCTCCTCGGGTCTCCAATGAAAATGAGCTAAACGATCAGCTGGACTAACCCGATAACAAATGTAAAATAAAATAAATAAAAATCAATAAAATAAAACTTTTTTTTTTTTTTGGCCAATCTCGGACGTTTAAGTGTATGGCAGTGGTGTGTAAATGGGATTGTGCTGAAAATAAAAAAGGGGGGGGCAATTTTCAGGGAAATCTGCATTTTGCCATTATAGTCAATGCACGCAGAATGAAAACAATACCACGGAACTGTGGGTGCTAAGGGGAAAGGCTCTGTGTGAGTGCAGTAACTATAGAGTAAGGCAGTGGGGTATGGAAATGAGGGGAATCTTACTGAATCACAAATTTCTTCTAAGTGTCAGACTGTACCTAACCGTGTAAGTGCTCTGATAAGGCCGTATAAGCAGGAGAAGTAAATGACATCAAAAGGGGGTATGTGATGCTTGCTGTAAGCACATTGGAGCACTGTTGCCCAGGTTTGTCCTTAGCTAAGCACAGCTAAGCAAGGGGTGTGTGTCTGAGGCTGTAATGTCTAACACCATGAAATGAAGAGGGTGTTCGCGTCCAGGGAGAGACAGTTCTGCTAAAATGTGTTTATCTTAGTGAAACAGGTGTATACATCATGCACTGGGACTTAAACAACCCCCCCCCAAAAAAAAACTATAGAAAATGGCAGCACTGTGCATATGTCAGCAAGGGGGTGTGTCCGAGGCTGTATAGCCTTGTTTAATTTGCCTAAATGGGTGTGCGCAGGATTTAAACCACAAAACTAAAAAATGCAGGAAATGGCAAGTGGAACAAGAAAAAAACGGGAAATAGGAGAATAGAGGCACTCAAATACAAGTAATAGAGCTGGCAGGTGGATTGTATCATACTCAGCCAATCACACAGGCAGCATCTGCAGCACACCACTATAAACTATGCAAATACCTTGTAGCCTGGTTTTTCTCACAAACTCTACACCACCGGTGTACTCAGATGGGGATATTTTACCTGACAAAGCTACCAAAATGTTAGGGACTGCTGTTGCTCTCATGCATCAATATGTGGAAGAGGCTGAGGGTGGTGAAGAAAACAATACTGACAACTGCCCCAGACTTATGAGGAGGAGGAGGAGAAGAATGTTCTGGCCCAGGGTAACCTTCCAGGGACTACATGATCTGGAGATAGTAGAATGCTACAGGGTGGACAGGGACATACTGCAGCAAATTGTGGAGATGTGCTGGCCTCACCTCACATCCAGAACAAACAGAGGGGAACTCATCCCAGTGGATACCAAGGTTTGTGTAGCTCTAAGAATACTAGCTACAGGTACTTTCCAACGAGCAACTGGGGATACCGTGGGGTCTCACAGGCATCTGCGTCCAGGATACTCCACCAGTTCCTGGATGCCATGTGAACACATACAGTGGAGCACATTAAATTCCCCAGCACCCGTGAGGAGCTGCCTGACAATATGCATCTCTTCCACCATGTAGCAGACTACCCAGAGGTACTGGGTGCCATAGACTGCACACACATCCACATCAAAGCACCACCTGGTGATGGGGGTAGGGTCTACATAAACCGCAAGGGGTTCCACTCCATCAACTGCCACATCATGTGTGATGACCAGGGCATTATCATGAATGTGTGTGCTGGCTGCCCTGGAAGATATCACAACTCCCACATCTGGCATTCATCACAGCTTTATTAGTGGTTTGCCAGGGTGGACATCCCATATGGCCATTTAGTGGGGGATGCTAACTATGCACTGGAGCCATGGATGATGACACCCATCAGAAATGCACACACATCCACACAAGAATGCCATAATGAGGCACACACACAAACCTGGATCATTATAGAGTGTGTGTTTGGGATGCTCAAGTTATGGTTCCACTGCCTTGATTTATCCGGTGGAGCCTTACAGTGCTCTCCAGCCACATGTGCACACATGGTCATAGTATGTACCATGCTAGGGTTCCTATCAGATAACCAAAGACGCATTTTGTCTAATGCATCTTGGTTGAACTTGAAATGTCGAAAAGGCAAAATGACAAAGCGGCATATAAGCAAATTCTTTCCCTGGGAAAGAAGTCGCTTGGCCGCTTCATCACTTTGCCAACTGTAGTGAGATCTCAAAGTTGGTATATTTCAGTAGGGGGGTGTGGGGGGAACGTAATGTTTTAATGTCTTTTTTTTTTTTTTTTTTTTGGGAACAGTGATTTTTTTTTTCCCTGGGAAAAAAATCGCTTTTCTGGTTGTTCAATGTCTAATGAATTCGAACTTTAGATTTGATATAACAATGTTCAATCATTTGATCGTTCATTCATATAGTATAGACCAGCCATGCTACACAATATGATCCTGCGGAAACAGTTGCAGCAGGAACAAAATGGGGAAGGGCCACACAATCCCCCCAGCATTGCCAAGGCCTCCACAGGCACAGAGTGATTCAGAAGAGGAACATCCTGAGCCTGTCCCTGTAGACAGATGGAGGTGTGCCCAGTATGGCCTGGCCTTGGCAAAGAGGCAATGCATAGCACATACACTGACATTGTAGGGCCACAGGGACTGATCTCTCTCTCTCTCTCTCTCTGACTCGCACATACAGTAAAATGGATGCAAGCATCACACCACCTATAGCTGACCATGTATAGACAGTTATTCATGTGCATCTGACATAGTCAGCCCTCAAGCACCACCCTCACAACAGCTGCAGGCAGAAGGAAAGCCAGTCTCTGTAACAAATTAAAATAATGGGGCGGACATTTCTGATAGCATATCTATGGTATTGATCAAGCATGTAAGGGAATGGGGTGGTTAACTGGCATAGCAGCAGACAACTGACATCTCTGTGGGACAGCATCCCCAGTACTGCTCTACCCACACCATGCAGTACCACCTTAGTTGACAAATAGCACTGCAGTATATGTTGTGAACCAAATAACTGGGTGGGGCATAGGTCACATGCATGGATGTCAAAGTGGGATTCCCATACCCACCACAAACCCCACACAGCAGATCAGTTCTACACAACCATACAGAAATGCCTGGCAAAGACCCCCACATGTCAAAACCCATGAAATCCCCACCCACAGACTCTTACACAGTGATATCACAGCAGGTCTGAAAGTGGCAGTATGGCTTTGAAAGGTAAGATGTCTGAAACTGCACATGTCTATGCCAGAACAATTTGACCTGTGGTGGATACTGTTATGCCCGTAGTCTGAAAGATAGGGCACACCACCATGCTACATGGGACCAAAATGTTAAGCAAATATCAGCACAGTCTTTGCAGATGTGTAAGGTGTACAGTCGTGTCACCCCCCCCCCATAGTCCCATAGAAATGCAATAACATGTTCCTAGACTTAAGCAGCATCTAGCTGTCACCCAGACAGATGGCACAATAGTAACAGAAAGTAATTGTCAGTAACACCCACAGTCAACTAACTGTTGCTATCCCAGGGGTGTCTCCTGCCAGCAGCCTGGGAACATATGATCATCAGAATGCACTGCCCTGCTACAGATGGCCTGCAACTGTCACACCTGGCCTACAGGCCACTGGCAAATGCCTATGCCCCACCCACAGTGTCATTTAGGGAGTGTTATGGGGTCCACAACACTAACATAACACAGTCCACAAAATGCAAAGAAAGGCCATGCTGACAACTGCTAGGAGCAAACCTGCCAGCCTCAAGGATCCAGAAATTGGGTCAAAGCCATGAATAATGGGGTGATCTAGGTCCAAAGAGAAGGACCCCTGTGAAATACTGCACTAATGTTATAAAGTTGATGGAATGATTTGTAGTAGCATGGAATGTGTGATGGGTAAGAAGTTTGAAACTGCAATGTCAACTGTCTGCAATATCTGACTTCAACCCTGAGTGACTTGCAAAACACTTATGCTGGAAAACCACACTTGTTTGCATAACCAAAAGGATATATGAGTCATGGATGTCGACATTCTGTGATATTCCATACAGTCAACAGGCAGGGCTCAGAGTATAAACATGGAAATGCACCCACTGCAGACAGGCCTAACCCTGGAAGATAGTGACATCTCTGCACCCGCAGAACCCTGAGCCTCAGCCATGGGGAGTAACACACCCGTCCCTGATCGCTCATCCTATGCAACATCCTGACCCCAACATGTGGCCATCCAAGCAAAATGAGGAGGGCCATACATATATAGGTTCATAGGTTCATAGGTAGGTACTAGGCTATCGGCCCGAGGGCCTACGTATGCCTAGCCAACAAGGTTCCCTGGCTTACGCCACCCAAGAAGTTAATTTTCTGTGCCTCTGTCGAGCAGAGCCACAGAAGTGATCTCTGGAGTGTAGTTCCTATTTTCCATCCACTCATTAAGATTTTTCTTGAAAAGTGCTAATGAGGAACTTTGCTTTACATAGATGGGTCACTTGTTCCAGAGTATAGGAAGTCTCTGGGATAGGAATCCATCCCTCCAGCATGTCCTGTTTATTATGGTGACAAGGTTTAGGTCTCTAGAGCATGTAAGTCAGAGGGATTGGGATTTCTTTAAGTGTAGCATGTCCAACAGCTCTGAGTTTAACATAGCTTTATATGTTAGGCAGAGATTTCCTCGGAGTAGGTGATATGCTACAGAGTAAAGCTGGAGTTTTTTGAGACAGTCAGTGTAGTGCATCTGTTTGAGGCCAGTAGTCATCTTTGTGAGGTACTTCTGTGGCCTTTCCATCTGCTGCAGATGTCTTATGAGGTACATTCTAAAAGGGGCATTGTACTCTATAATGGGTCTAATGAGTGCCAAGTAGAGGGAACAATGACCTCTTTTTTCCTGGATGAGAACCCTTTTGTGATGAGGTGTGCCACATAGAAGGATTTCCTGACTACTGTGGTGATGTGATTATCAAAGGAGAGACTACTGTCCACCTGGGTCCCAAGGTCTCTTATCACACATTCAGTGTTAAGTAGACTGCCATTTATGTGGTAGCTCATGGGTACAGAGTTTTTACCAAAGGGGATGCCAATGCACTTTTTGGCATTAAGCTTGAGGCCATGCCTCAGACACCAGGCATCTGTCTCAGTGGCACCCTTCTGTATATAGGTTCATAGGTTCATAAGTGGGTACTAGGCTATCTGCTCAAAGGCATTTATAAGCCTAGCCAGAATGTGTTGGCTTTCTCCACCCCCTTAGATTATTTCCCTGTGCCTCTGTCCAGCAGAGCCACTGAAGTGATCCCCGAGGTAAACTTTCTGTTTCCCATCCACTCGTCAAGGTTTATTTTGAAGAGTGTTAGCAAGGAGCTCTGCCTAATGTAGATTCGGATCTTGTTCCAAAGCATGGGAAGTCTCTGGGACAGGGATCTATCCCTCCAGCACTTCCTATTTATTGTTGTGGTGAGGTTTAGATCCCCAGAGTGTGTGGCTCGAGGGGTTAAGGTTTTCTTTAGGTGGAGCATGTCCATCAATTCTGGGTTGGACATGGCCTTGTATGTCAGGCAGAGATCACCTCTGAGTAGGCGGTATGCAACCAAGTACAACTGGAGTTTCTTCAGTCGAGCTGCATAGGGCATCTGTTTGAGGTCATTGATCCTCTTGGTGAGGTACTTCTGTGGTCTTTCCAGCTGTTGCAGGTGTTTTGTAAGGTACATCCCAAATGGGGCGTTTTCCTCTATGATGGGTCTGATGAGTGATGAGTAGAAGGGTACAATGACCTCTTTTGATCTGTATGCAAACCCTTTTGTGATGAGGTGGACTACGTAGAAGGATTCTCTAACAACTTTGGCAATGTGATTATCAAAGGTGAGATTACTATCTACTTGGGTCCCCAGATCCCTTATTACATCTTCTGTATTTAGGGGACTATCACCTATGTGATAGTTTGTGGGTACTTTGTTTTTTCCAAAGGGGATGACTATGCACTTTTTGACAGTTAGCTTGAGGCCATGATTTTGACACCAGGTATCCATCTCAGTGAGACCCTTTTGGAGGATGGCTGTGACAGCCGGAGAGTCAATTATAGCCCCTCGTTTGCAATCGTCTGCGAACTTGGTCAGCCATAGTCCTCCTGTGCTTTCCTTTAACTCTGAGAAGTATGTGCCTAACAGGAGGGGTCCTAGGACTGAGCCCTGGGGAACGCTACTTGTAACTGGTTTAGAGTCAGGCCTAGCTCCTGTAACTCTCACCATGTGGGTTCTGTCCGTGAGCCAGTTGGCAACCCATCTTGTGACATAGGGGTTTATATTCAGGCTGCTGAGCTTGTCTATAATACCGGAATGGGGAATGGTGTTGAAGGCCTTAATGAGGTCTAGGTAGGTTGTGTGTACCACCTTTCCCTCGTCTATAGCCTTGGCAACTGTCTCAAAGAAGTCCACCAGGTTTACAAGGCATGGTCTGCCCTTAACAAAACCAAACTGGGTAGGGTCCAGTCTTTGGAGGTTCCCAATGTCTCTGTTAATGAGTTCCATGATGATGCACTCCATAGCCTTGCAGACCAAGCTAGTCTGGCTTATAGGGTGATAGTTCCCGGGGTCTGTTGTGGCTCCACCTTGTGGAGTGGAATAACAGTTGCTGTGCACCACTGTATGGGTATGTAGCCTGTGGAGAGGCTGAGTGTTTGGGTAAGGGGTTAGTTCATCTTTGAGCTCGTGTAGGACGCAGCCTTTGACACCATCAGGTCTCATTGATGTTGTGTTTTTGGTTTTGGAGAGGGCTGTTTTAACCTGAGTGTCTGTGATTTCAGGGAATCTACATTATTCTGGTATGGTTATGGAGCCTTTTGGGGGTGAGAGGGGGGTTAAGTTTGCACTGAACCTGTCTGCCAGGATGTTGGTGATATCGGTTGGTTCAGTGTATTTTGTGCCATTCTGCACTAACTCCGAGCAGATCTGAGCATTGCCACTTAGATTCTTGACATACCTAAAGAATGCCTTGTGGTTATCTTTGGAGTTCTTGGCAATTTTTCTTTCAAAGCTCACCTTGGATGATTTTATGAGGGATCATAGTTTCTTGCTGATACTGATCAGGGATGCCTTCCCTTCTTGGGATTTTACTCTTTTCTGTACTAGTTTCCTCCTTCTATTGTATAGATTGTTTATGGCAGGAGTCCACCAGACTGGTTTCCTTTTCTTGGAGGAGTGAGTCTTGGTTTTGTTTGGGATGGCATGATCCATGCATTCTTGTAGCTGCCCATAGAATGCATTAGTAAAGGATTTTGCAGCTTGGACAGTGTTATCCTTCAGCATGGGGGCTTTGAAACTTTCCACCTCGGTCTTAAGTAACGTGAAGTTTGCTTTTGAAAAGTTTTTAATGGTGGTTTTCTTGTCCGGGGGTGGGGGTGGAATATGGATGTCCAAAGTGATTTGTTTATGGTCAGATCTAGCTAGCAAGGGGTTGACCTCTGGTGTGGAACACCGGTCTCCCATGTTGGTGATGACCAGGTCCAATATGTTGTCAACTCTGGTGAACCAGTTGAACCAGGGTGTTTGAGTTTATAAATTCTAGGAAAAGTTGGGCAAGGGAGTTAGTACTTGAGTAGTTCTCCCAGTTAATGTTTGTGTAATTGAAATCACCCAATAGTAGGGTGTTTGGTAGGACCTTTATGTTTCCCAGTGTTTCCAGAAATGCAGA